>NC_142794.1:33176714-33447048 GCF_049724085.1 Artemia sp. Qi Xiang Cuo
ATTAATTGAATGATTATTCATAAATGATGTTAGTTCATTTAGCTTATTTTCTGTGAGTGATCTTACATTCCATTGGAGTATTGATAAATGTTGTGTTGTTGATTTATTCTTCATATGAATGTGTATCAATGTTCAGCTTTGTTAATAGTAAAGCAAGATCTTTTTTTGCTTGAATTAGCATATCATCTGGGATGTAAATTTTTGCCAATTCTGCAATAATTTTTGTTTTCTGTAGTTGATGTATGTTCATGGCCTGTACTGCATTACAGTTTAGAATGAATAAGCATATATTTGGGGATTGCATTTTTGGTAGTGCATCCTGTTTGTTGGTTAAAGGATTAATTCCTGGTAGTGTTTCTGGTTTGTTTCTTCTTGGGAGGGAGGGCCAGGCTGGCCTCATCTCACCGGACAAGGAGGCTTGTGGGCGTGGTGATTCCGTCTGATAGGGATTTGAGCTAGGGGGCTTAGAAGATGGGGTTTTATATGGGGGGCGGGATGCATTGGGGGCAGTTGAATTGGGGGTTTTGGTTGGTTTCATTACAGGCTTTATTTGGTATCGTTGGGCAGCATTTGCTTCCATTGCTGCAAAGGGGTATGGGATGGCCTTCTCTGTTGATATTTGGAGTGTTAGAGCTCTTTTCTTGTATGCAGGGCATAATGATTTATTTGTAGATTCATGTGGGCCTTTGCAATTGATGCATGTAGGCTGAGTGTTGTTGCAAGTTGTCAGCTCTTTAGGATGGAAAGATTTACAATTACTACACTCTTGGAGAATTTCATTGCATTTGTTTGTTGTGTGTCCCAGTTTGAAACACTTCTGACACTGAATAGGCTTAGGTTTGTATTCCTTGTGTGGTTTGATTTGCCCAAATAGGAATAATTTTTCTGGGATATTAATTTTATCCTTCAGTGTGAATAAGAAGGATCTACTAGTTTTTAGGCCATTAGAGTTGGGCTTTCCAAGTTGGGTAACATCCTCAACTGGGATTGTGTTTCCAGCCCTATCTGAAAGGCCTTCTTTTAACTCCTGAGTAGATATCTCTGGGGGAACATTATAAACTACTATTTTTGTTGGTGATTGTTTTGGGTTCCAATTAGATGCAATAATTGGGGTATTCAGAAGGGATTTAAGGTTAATTATTGTATCTGCTGATTTCTGATCTTCTACAGCTATTAGCAGAGATCCATCACGGTTAATGTTAAGAGAGAACATTGATTTTAGCAATTTAAAAATTGCAACTCTTATTGCAGTGATCATTTTTATTTCAAAGAGGGTAGTGGGAGTAATTTTAAGGTACATTCCTAAGTTTTGGGAGGGAGGATCTTGGGCAGGGAGAGGGGAAATGCTTTTAATTGGGGAGATTTTTTTCCTTTTTTGTAGAACTTCTAGAGAGGACCTCTTGAAACCCATTATCATCATTTATGGTTACATTAGCCCCTACACTTATCATTGTCCTATTCTCCGAATTGGAGCTATCATTTGAACTTTGGGAAAGTGTGCTTGACCAGCCAAGATGGGTATCTTTCACTATGGCACATTCACTGGAATTTGATTTGGGATCTGGGGGGACATTTTTTTTTGGAGGAATTCTAAACATTGCCTATTGGAAAAAGATTTAAACAGAGAAAAACAAAACTAAAGCAAGAAGGGAAAATGGAATGATATCAAACCGTCTGCACTATACTATGAGGAGGAGAACACCACAGTATAGCCCTGAGGATTAGTTGAGCAGGATTGGTTTGGTATAACTGCTGATTAGAAGCGATAATAATTCACAAGAAAATTTGTTTTAATTTTCTTATAGAGTTGCTGCTGTTGAGTTGCTGTTTTCTTATGAAGTGAGTGCTTTAATAGTTGATCCAGTTTTTTTTCTGGGAATGTGTTACTAGTATTAGAACGCTAATGGTTAGAGGAAAATTTGAAAACATGTTCAAGTTGCCTAAGTAAAGAACGATGTGGGCACAATGCATTATTTTATTTTTCTTTTTTCTTGTCGATACCCGGGCACTTTGTATCGAAGGAGTTATCATAGAAACTTCGAAAAGGGCTCATTCGATTGGAAATTGGAGTGGATAGTGCCCTTTTTAATAGTCGAAAGTGATTAGAGGGTCATTAGCCCCCCCCCCCGACGCCCATCATTCCCCCAACCACATCCAATCAAAATTTTGAGACAGCCATTTTGTTCAGTGCAGTTATTTCCAGATAGAAAATACCTTTTTGAGGAGAACACTCCCCCACAACCCTCGGGCAAGGGTTTGAAGTTATGCCCTGAGGGCATATAAGGTTTTCATAGAAGGCGTTGTCGTAGAAACTTAAAAAAGGCTCATTCGATTGGAAATTCAAAGGGCTAGTGCACTTTTTAATAATCAAAAGTGATTGGAGGCCAACTAACCCACCCCCCCCCTCCCACGCCCATCATTCCCCCAAACACATCCAATCAAAATTTTAAGATTGCCATTTTGTTCAGCGTAGTTGATTTCCAGATAGAAAGTATGTTTTTGAGGAGGACACTCCTCTGCAACCCTTGGGGCAAGGGTTTTAAGTTATGCCCTGGGGGCATATAAGTTCTTTTTATAGAAGGCGTTGTCGTAGAAACTTCAAAAAAGGCTCATTCGATTGGAAATTGAAAGGGCTAGTGTCCTTTTTAATAGTCGAAAGTGATTGGAGGGCAACCTGCCCCCCCATGCCCATCATTCCCCAAACACATCCAATCAAAATTTTGAGATAGCTATTTTTTTCAGCGTAGTTGATGTCCAGATAGCAAATATATTTTTGAAGAGGACACTCCCCCAAAACCCTCGGGGCAAGGGTTTTAAGTTATGCCCTGGGGGCATATAAGGTTTTATATAGAAGACGTTGTCGTAGAAACTTCAAAAAAGACTCATTCGATTGGAAATTCAAAGGGCTAGTGCCCTTTTTAATATTCGAAAGAGATTGGAGGGCAACTAACCTCGCTATCACGCCCACCTTTTCCCCAAACACATCCAATCAAAATTTTGAGATAGCAATTTTATTCAACGTAATCTTAATTTCTGTAAATTAGATCTTTGAGAATTAGAATCCCCTCAAAGTCCTAAGGGCAAGGGATGTAATTTTTGCCCTGGGATTATGTAAGGGTTTTAAAGAACGCGTTGTCGTAGAAACTTCAAAAAAGGCTCATTCGAATGGAAATGGAAATGACTAGTGCCCTTTTTAATAGTCAAAAGTGATTAGAAGGCAACTAACTCCCCTTCCATGCCCACCATTCCCCCAAACACATCCAATCAAAATTTTGAGATAGACATTTTATTCCACGCATTTAAAGTTCAGGAAATTATACCTTTGAGCAGGACACTCCCCCCACAGTAATCAGGGCAAGGGCTATAAGTTATTCCCGGGTGGTATATAAGTTTTTATTGAAATATTTGTAGTAGAAACTTGGAATAGGGCTCATTCGATTGGAAATTTAAAGTTTTAGTGCCCTATTTAATAGTCGAAAGTGATTTGAGGGCTACTAGCCCCCCTCTCTCGCCCATCTTTTCCCCAAATACATCAAATCAAAATTTTTAGATAGCCATTTTGTTAAGTGTTTTGGATTTCCAGATAGAATTTATGTTTTTGAGGAGGAAACTCCCCCACAGCCCTCAGGGCAAGGGTTGTAAGAGCAAACCTTTTATGCCCTGGGGGCATAAAAGGTTTTTATAGAACGCGTCGTCGTGAAAACTTCAAAAAGGGCTCATTCGATTGAAAATTGAAATGGCTAGTGCCCTTTTTAATAGTCGAAAGTAATTGAAAGGCAACTCACACCCCTTCCACGCCCACCATTCCCCCAAACACATCCAATCAAAATTTTGAGGTAGACATTTTGTTCCACGCAGTTAAAGTTCAGGAAATTATACCTTTGAGCAGGACAATCCCCCACAGTAATCAGGACAAGAATTATAAGTTATGCCCCGGTGGCATATAAGTTTTTATTGAAATATTTGTCGTAGAAACTTGGAATAGGGCTCATTCGATTGGAAATTCAAAGTTCTAGTGCCCTATTTAATAGTCGAAAGTTATTTGAGGGCAACTAGCCCCCTCTCTCGCCCACCTTTTCCCCAAACACATCCAATCAAAATTTTTAGATTGCCATTTTGTTCAGTGTTGTGGATTCCCAGATAGAAATTATGTTTTTGAGGAGGAAACTCCCCCACAGTTCTCAGGACACGGGTTGTAATTTATACCCTAGGGGTACATAAGGTTTTTATAGAACGCATTGTCGTAGAAACATCAAAAAGGGCTCATTTGATAAGAACTTGAAATGGCTAGTGCCCTTGTTAATAGTCGAAAGTGATTGGAAGGCAACTAAGTTCCACGACCACCATTTCCCCAAACATATCCAATCAAATTTTTTAGATAGCCAATTTGTTCCACGCAGTTTAAAGTTCAGGAAATTATACCTTTGAGCAGGACACTCCCCCCCCACCGTCTTCAGGGCAAGAGTTATAACTTATGCCCTGGGGGCATATAAGGTTTTTATTGAAATCTTTGTCGTAGAAACTTGAAAATAGGCTCATTCGACTGGAAATTCAAAGGGCTAGTGCCTTTTTCAATAGTCGAAAGTGATTTGAGGGCAACTAACCCCCCTCTCACGCCCACCTTTGCCCCAAACATATCCAATCAAAATTTTTAGATAGCCATTTTACTAAACGTAGTTGAAAGTTTTGCAAATTAGGTCTTTAAGGATGACAACCCCCCCCCACAACCCTCAGGGCAAGGGTTGTAAGCTATGCCCTGGGATCAAGTAAAGTTTGTATAGAAAGCGATGTTGTAAAAACATCATAAAGGGCTCATTCAATTGGAAATTGAAAGGGCTAGTACCCTTTCAGTAGTCGAAAGTGATTGAAGGGCAACTAACCCCCCTCCCACGCCCACCATTTCCCCTAACACATCCAATCAAAATTTTGAGATATCCATTTTGTTCAACGTAGTCGAAAGTTCTGGAAATTAGGTCTTTTAGGATGATAAGCCCATCAGAGCCCTCAGTGCAAGGGTTGTAAATTATGCCCTGGGGGCATATAAGGGTTTTTATAGAAAGTTGTTGTAGAAATTTCAAAAGGGGATCATTTGATTGGAAATTAAAATTACCCTGTTTAATAGTCAAAAGTTAGTGGAGAATGATTAACCCCCCTCAATCAAAGTTTAGAGATAGCCATTTTGTTCAACATAGTTGAAAGTTCTGGAAATTATGTATTTAGGGATGACAAATTCTCCTGAAATTCTCACGCATTTAAGGTTTTTATAGAAAGGATGGTAGCAAGAATTTCAGAGGAGGCTCATTTGGTTGAAAATGGGACGTTCTAGTTCCTGTTTAAGAGTAAAAAGTGATGGAGGGCAGCAAGCACCCCCCCCCCCCAACTAATCCCCTTCACCACACGAATCTGATTGATATTGTGAGATATTGGTTTGGCTCAAATTAGTCCAAAGAAAATATACCAATGCCTCTAAGGTTGACAAAACCCCCCAGTGTCCTGGGGACAAGGTTGTAAGCCATGTCCTAGGGGCATATAAGGTTTTTAATGGTAGAGTCATCGTAAAAACTTCAAAAGGGGTTCATTCGATTGGATATTGAGAGGGCTAGTGCCCTTTTTATTAGTTGAAAGTGATTGGAGGGTAAGTAACCCCCCTCTCACGACCACCATTCCCCCAAACACATCCAATCAAAATTTTCAGACAGTCATTTTGTTCAACGTGGTAGAAAGTTCTGGAAATTAGGTCTGTGAGGATGACAACCCCCTCAGAGCCCTCGGGACAAGGGTTATAAGTTATGCCCTGGGGGTATATAAAGTTTTTATAGAATGGGTTGTCGTAGAAACTTCAAAAAGGGCTCATTCAATTGGAAATTGAAATGGCTAGTGCCCTTTTTTATAGTCGAAAGTGATTGGAATGCAACTAACACCCCTTCTACGCCCACAATTTTCCAAGACATAGCTAATCAAAATTTGGAGACATTCATTTCGTTTAAGGTAGTTGAAGGTTCTGGAATTTAAGTATCTGAAGATGACAAGTCTTCTAATAGCCCGCGTAGCAAAGGTTGTTATTTATCCCCTGGGGGCACATAAGGTGTTAATAGGCAGCAGTATCATAGAAAATCAAAAAGGGCTCATTCGATTGGAAATCGAAAGGCCTATTGCCCTTTTTAATAGTCGAAAGTGATTGGAAGGCTTGACATTTTTATAGTAAAGATCGATGTGGGAATAATGTATTATTTTTTTGTTGTTGTTGTTGTTTAGACCAGGGCACTTTGTATCGAAGGAGTTGTCGTAGGAACTTCTAAAAGGGCTCATTCGATTGAAAATAGAAAGGGCTGATGCCCTTTTTAATAGTCGAAAGTGATTGGAGGGAAGATAATCCCCCTCCCACACCCACTCTCCCATTTGACTTTATGTTTAAAAACTAAATGTTGCCATAAGATTAAATCAAAATACACTGTGTTAATGCTAATTCCCAATAAGGCATCTCAGCAGTATCTCAAGAACGGCTGAGGGTATTATGTTCGAACTTTCGAGGCTGCTTCTGCTCTTAAAATTTAACCCAATCAAAATAGCGTAAGTGTATCCAAGCTATCAAAGAAAGTAAACAGATTTTTTTGCAAATGGCACCAAATTTTCCATTTCAGGTCAACTAGAGGAGGTATGAAACTAAATTAAACACTACTATTTGTGTCCATATTTTTAAGAGAGTGTATGTTGTTAAAAATTGCTGAAAATTTTTCTCCATCATACAAATAGCAGGCCAAACTATAAATTCTTAAAAAAACGAAAAGATTTAAAGTATTATTTTCTTTTTCTCTGAAAAGACTGTCAATATAAAACGAACATAAATTAATTTAAAACAACTTTCTCCACAAAATGAGTTTTTCAAAGAAAAGTAAAGAACTCCAACAAACAAAAAATGAGCAAAAATAAAATCAAATAGTCTACAAAGCGTGAAACTACCACAAATCAGCATCGATAAATAAATGAAACCCAAAACGAACAGAAATTACAATAGATAACCGAGTCAAACTCAAAACCAGCAGAAATTAACAGAAGTTGGTCTCAAAACCCCTGTGCCTTCCCAAGGCCAGAACATAATTTGCACTCTACTGAAAAAAATACAAATGAATGAGTATTGTCAGTTTAATATACATATACTGATATTTAGCAATCAAAATGTTAATATTATTTGATTTATTAAATTTATAAAAGTGAAAACATTTATGTTTTGGCACATGAATTATTTTTTTTGGCCCAAAAAAATTATTTTTGGCACATGTGAATGGCACAATGAATTTTTTTTATTTTAGACCAGGGCAATTTGTATTGAAGATAATGTCATAGAAACTTTGAAAAGGGCTCATTCAATTTTAAATTGGAAGGGCTTGTGCCCTTTTTAATAGTCGAAAGTGATCGGAAGGCAACTAACATCCCTTCTACGCCCAACACTTTCCCAAATGCATTCAATCAAATTTTGAGATAGCCATTTTGTTCAACGTAGTTCAAAGGTCCGGAAATTATGTCTTTGAGGATGACAAATCCCCCCACCCAGCCCTCAGGGCAAAGCTTGTAAGTTATACCCTTGGGGCAAATAAGGTTTTTATCGAATGCAATGTCGTAGAAAGTACAAAAAGGGCTCATTCGATTGGAAATAGGAAGGGTTAATGTCCTTTTTAATAGTCGAAAGTGGTTGGAGGGCAACTAAACTCCCTCCCACACCCACCCTTTCCCAAAACACATCCAATCAAAATTGTGAGATAGCCATTTGGTTTAACGTAGTTAAAAAGTCTGGAAATTATGTCTTTGAGTATGACAACTCCCTCAGCCCTCAGGACAAGGAATGTAAGTTATACCCTTGGGGCATATAAGGTTTTTATAGAAAGCGTTGTCGTAGAAGCTTCAAAAAGGCTCATTTGATTGGAAATGAAGAGGAGTGGTGCCTTTGTTATCAGTCGAAAGTAATCGGAGGGCAAATTCCCCCCGCCCTCCCCCCCACCACGCCATCATTTCCTGAAACACTTCCAAACTAAATTTTTAGATAGCCATTTTGTTCTACGTTGTTGAAAACTCCAGAAATTATGTCTTTGAGGATCACAAATATCCCCCCTCCCCAGCCCTCGGGGCAAGGGTTGTAAGTTATGCCTTGGGGGCATATAAGGTTTTATAGAAAGCGTGGTAATATAAACTTCGGAGGGGACTCATTGGATTGGTAATCCAAAACTCTAGTGCCCTCTTTAAGAGTCAAAGTGATTGGAGGGCAGGTAACCCCCTCCCCCCAACACACACACGTAGTATTGTCCTTAAATCTATCTTTCCCGAGAAGCAACCAAATGATATTTTGAGACAGGTCTTTTATTCAAAATAGTCCAAAGATCATATAACAAGGCTTTTGAGGTTTATACAAACAACCAGGGCCTAAGGGGGAGGGCTGTAAATTATGCCCCTGGGACCTTTTAGGTTCTTATAGAAAGGATGGTTGTATAAACTTTAGAGGTGGCTCATTTGGTTAATATTGGAAGTTCTAGTTCCCTTTTAAGGGTCAATAGGGATGGAGGTCAACTAGCTCCCCCCCCCAAACTACCCCTCTTTTCACCAACTGTATATGATTGAAATTTTGCGATAACAACTTTGTTTAAAATAGTCCAAAGAACATAACAATAACTCTAAGGTTGAGGCTTAAGTTATACCCTGGGGGCATATAACGTTATTATGGATTGGATGGTCGTACTAAATTCAGATCGATCTCATTTGATTTTAAATTTGATGTTATAGTGTCCTTTTAAGAGTCAAAGTGATTTGATACCCCCCTCCCCCACGCCCATCATTTTCCATTACAAACATCCAAACAAAGTTTTCAGACATCAATTTTTTCAGCAGTGTTGAAAAGCTAAGTAATTACGTGTTTGGGGATGTCAGCCCATCTCTTCCGATGCCTCAGGGCTGGGGCTGCAAGTTATGCAATTTGTTCCTTATTTACATATAGTACATGTTATTGAGAAGAGGTATGCATGTTTGACATCTAATTTCCCAAAATATGAAGGGCATTAAGATTCTTCCAGGGAATGTTGAGGGGAGTTTTGAACTACATCATAACATGTTATATGTATAGGGATTGTCAAAAGTTTGTCCCTCAGGAATGACTGGGTATATTAATTTGTAATTTTCGGGAAATAACAAGGGAGATGACCAATTGACCAAAAAGGCTATATTAACACGCTACTACTACAACAACTACTGCTGCTTCAACTGCTACCACAAGTACTATTACTACTATTACTACTACTACTACTACTACTACTACTACTACTACTACTACTACTACTACTACTACTACTATCACTGAAACTAATACTTCTGTAGCGAGTACTACTAAGGCTGAGGGTATTGAAAACACTATCTGAGGAAACGTTGAGGAGAAATTTGAACTGAATCAAAACATACTATATGTATCCAGATTGCTAATACGGGTATATCAGCAATATTTTCGGAACGGCTTATCATACCAAAAGGAAACTTCAGTGGCATCATGAGCGGGATGTTCAGTTGACCAAAAAGCAAAATGTAACAGTTACTACTGTTATTAATGCTGCTGCTACTACTGTTACTAATAATAATCATACACTATCACTGCTACTACTCTTCCTACTACTACCAAAACTACTATGATACTAGTACAATTAAGGCTACACGTTTGAAGATGAATATTTGACAGAATATTGAGGAGGACTTTCATCTAAACCAAAACACACTATGCGCTTGTAGATTGTCAACAGGGCGTATTTCAAGAATTCATTTGGGTATTAAGTTGAATCTTTCGGAGAATACTTAAAGGGGAAGATCAAATGAGAAAAAAGGTAATATATGCTTGTCACTACTAACACTAATACCACTGCTACTTTTCCTTATACTACTACTGCTACTAAACTGCTCCAACTACCACTTCAATTGCAATTACTTGTAAATTTTAGAGCATTAAGGTGAAAAGGGCGTCAAAAGGGTGTCAAAAGCACACATCAACAATATTTTTGGAACGGCTTAACGTCCCAGGGTAAAATTTCCGGGGCATCAAGAAAGCGACATTCAACTGATCAAAAGGCAATATGCAAATGCTACTACCGCTAAAAAATACTGCTGCTACTACTACTGCTAATACAACATTAACACCGTAACTACTTTCACTACCATCGAGACTACTGTGATAATAGTACTATTAAGTCTAAGTCTATGAAGGTAAAATTTGAGAGAATATTGATGGCAAATTCGAACTAACAAAAGAGACTATGTGCATTTAGATTGTCAAAATGGCGTATATTAAGAATTGGTTGGTGTATTAAGTTGGAATTCTCAGAGGGGATAATCAGATTGGAATTCTTAAAGGGGATAATCAATTGACCAAAAGGCAATATGTGCACATTACTACTAATACTACTGCTACTGCAACATTTATGAGTTCTACTACTACTATTACTATTGCTCCAATTACTACTTCTATCGCAACTACTTGTAAGGTTAAGGGCATTAAGAAGAACATTTCTAAAAGTATACAACTATACGGGTTAAAAAAGAGCAAAAGGGCAATATCATAGCAATGGCTAATTGTATTAGGTTGAGTAGTTACACCACTGCTGCGACTACTATTACAACTATGCCTCGGGTTATAAAGGTGAAATTTTTCAAGAATATTTCTGAAAACTTCTATTGTACGGATGACAACCTGCCATCCGTATGCAGGTTGTCAAAAGGGCCTATCAGCAATATCTTAGGCAACAGTTTTGTATATTAAATTAAAACTTACAAAGCTTGTTTTGGAGGATGTTGAACTAACCAAAAGACAATATTTGCATCATAATACTACTGCTTCTACTCCTACAACTACTACTACTGTTACTATTATTATTATTGTTACTACTACAACGGCTGCTAAAGCTAAGACTACTACTATTAACTCTACTCCTACTGCTACTACTATAACTACTGGTGCTAGTATTACTACTAATAAACCTAAGGGTATTAAGGCGAAAATTTTGTGCAATATTGTAGCTGTATATAAATAAATCGAAACACACCATGCTCACATAGGTTGTCAAGAGGACATATGCGATGCTTCAGGACCGGTTGATGGTGTTAAGTTAAAAATTTTATCGTGTATTGAAGGGGATTTTGAAAAAAAAGGTGCTATGTGCATACTGCTACTAATGCTACTACTGCTACTACACAAGCTAAGGGTATTAAAGTGAAACTTTCAAGGAATATTTAGGCGGATGCTGAACTAAATCAAAACAAATTATGATCATATAGATTGTCAATAGGGTGACAAAGCAATATCGTAATAACGGCTTACATTACTAAGTTAAACCTTTTAAAGTAACTTGTGACAGATTTTGAACTAGCCATAAGACACTACGTTTATGCTTTTGATACTACTTCTATGGTTACTATGACAAATTATGCTTAAGGGCACTGTGTCGTAAGATTTAAGGGAAAATTCAATTAAAAGAAAGAAATACATATATGCAAGCATTAAAAGGCCATACGAACAATATCATAGGCAGCGCTGCTCCATCATATTAAGTAATATCATTGATATTTTAAAGGAGCCAATTTGGTTGGAAATTCAAAATTCTAGTACCCTTTTTAAGAGTCAAAAGTGATTGGAGAGCAATCAGCCCGATTCTTTAGTTCATAATTTTCCAAACACTTCCATTCAACATTTAAGATATCTGTTTTGTTCAGCATAGCTGAACAGTCTTGTAACTGTATCTCTTAGGCTATTTCGTAGGTCGAGCCCCCACAGTTATGTAATTTACCCATTATATTTAAAAACTAAATTTTGCCTATAGAATAAATTAAAATGCACTGTTTTAATTCTAATTCCCAATAAGGCATCTCAGCAGTATTCCAAGAACGACTGAGGGTATTATGTTCAAACTTCCAATGCTGCTTATATTACTACTTCTGCTCTTAAAATTTAACCAAATCAAAGTAATGTAAGTGTATCCAAGCTGCCAAAGAGCATAGACAATTTTTTTGCGAATGGTATCAATTTTTCCATTTCAGGTCAACTAGAGAAAGTAGGAAACAAAATTAAACACTAGTATTTGTGTCCAGATTTTTAAAAGGGTGTCTGCTGTTAGAGATCGCTGAAAATTTTTTCTCCAGAATACAAATAGCAGGCCAAACTATAAAGTCTTAAGAAAACAAAAAGATTTAAACTATTATTCTCTTTTTCCCTGAACTGACTATGTCAATCTAAAACGAACAGAAATTAATTAAAAAAACTTTTTCCACAAAATAAGTTTTTCAAAGAAAAGTAAAGAACTCCATTAAACAAAAAGTAAGCAAAAATAAAATCAAATAACCTAAAAAGGGTAAAATTAACACAAGTCAGCATCGATAAATAAAAGATACCCAAAACGAACAGAAATTACAATAAATAACCGAGTCAGACTTAAAACGAGCAGAAATTAACATGAGTAGGGCTCGAAACTCCTATGCCTTCCCAAGGCCAGAACATAATTTGTGCTTCACTGAAAAACATTTTTAATGTTTTTACTTTTATAACTTTAATAAATCCAATATTATTAACATTTTGTTTTAAACTGTCAGTATATTAAACTGAAAATGCACATTCATTTGTATTTTTTTCAGTAAAGTGCAAATTACTAAATTTCTGCACGTTTCGAGTTTGTCTCGGTTATTTATTTTAATTAATTAAAAAAACTTTTTCCACAAAATAAGTTTTTCAAAAAAAGCAGAACTACATTAAACAAATACTGAACAAAAATAGAATCAAATAATCTACCAGGCATATAACTACCCCAAATCAGTAACAATAAAAAAAAGAAGAAATTAAAATAAATAAACAGAGTCAAACTCAAACCGAACAGAAATTAATATGAGTAGGGTTCTAAAACACTATGCTTTCTAAAAGCCAGAATATAATTTGTACTTCACTAAAAAAAATTCAAATGAATTGACTGAAAATAATGTACACTGTCAGTTTAATATACATATTCTGGTATTTATTCCTAAAAATCGTAATTAATTTTTGATCTATTAAAGTTACAAAAATAAAAACATTTGAAAGAATTTTTTCAGTAGAGTACAAATTATATTCTGGCTTTTAGAAAGCATAGGGTTTTAGAACCTAACCATATTAATTTCTGTTCGTTTTGAGTTTGACTCTGTTATTTATTTTAATTTCTGTTTAGTTTGGGTTTCATTTATTTATCGATACTGATTTGGGGTAGTTGTATGCTTGGCAGATTATTTAATTATATTTTGTTCATTTTTGGTTTAATGGAGTTCTTTATTTTTTTTAAAAACTTATTTTGTGGAAAAAGTTTTTTAATTAATTTCTGTTCGGTTTATATTTAGATAGTCTTTTTCAGGAAAATTAATTTAAAAAAACTTTTTCCACAAAATAAGTTTTTCAAGGAAAAGTAAAGAACGCCATTAAACAAAAAATGAGCAAAAATAAATCAAATAATCTACCAAGCGTGAATTACCACAAATCAGCATCGATAAATAAATGAAACCCAAAACGAACAGAAATTACAATAAATAACCGAGTCAAACTCAAAACGAGCAGAAATTAACATAAGTTGGGCGCAAAACCCCTAGGCCTTCCTAAGGCCAGAACAAAATTTGCACTTTACTGAAAAAAATTTAATGTTATTACTTTTATAACTTAAATAAACCAAATAATATTAACATTTTGATTACTATATATCAATATGTCTATATTAAACTGACGATGCACATTCATTTGTATTTTTTCAGTAAAGCACAAATTTTGTTCTGGCCTTGGGAAGGCATAGGGGTTTTACACCCAACTTATGTTAATTTCTGCTCGTTTTGAGTTTGACTCGGTTATTTATTGTAATTTCTGTTCGTTTTTGGGTTTCATTTATGTATCGATGCTGATTTGTGGTAGTTTCACGCTTAGTAGATTATTTGATTTTATTTTTGCTCATTTTTTGTTTAATGGAGTTCTTTACTTTTCTTTGAAAAACTTATTTTGTGGAAGATGTTTTTTTTAATTAATTTCTGTTCGTTTTATATTGACATAGTCTTTTCAGGGAAAAAATAACACTTTCAATCTTTTTGTTTTTTATGACTTTATAGTTTGGCCTGCTATTTGTATACTGGAGAAAAATTTTCAGCAATTTCTAACAACATACACCCTATTAAAAATCTGGACAAAAATAGTACTGTTTAATTTAGTTTCATACCTCCTCTAGTTGACCTGAAATGGAAAACTTGATACCATTCGCAAAAAAATCTGTTTACTTTCTTTGATAGCTTGGATACACTTACGCTATTTTGATCGGGTAAAATTTTAAGAGCAGAAGTAGTGCTGAAAGTTCGAACATAATACACTCAGTCGTTCTTGGGATACTGCTGAGATGTCTTATTGGGAATTGGCATTATCACAGTGCATTTTGATTTAATCTTAAGGCAAGATTTAGTTTTAAAACATAATGGGCAAATGGGAGGTTGGGGGTGGGAGGTTGGGTGTAAAAGGGGAATTAGTTGCCCTCTAATCACTTTCGACAATTAAAAAGGGCATCAACCCTTTCTAATTTCAATCTAATGAGCCCTTTCCAATGTTCCCACGACAACTCCTTCGATACGAAGTGCCCTGGTCTAAACAACAACAACGACAAAAAATATCACTAATCACTTTCGTTTATTAAAAAGGACACTAGCCCTTTGAATTTCAAATCGAATGAGCCGTTTTTTGAAGTTTCTGCGACAACGCCTTCTATAAAAACCTTATATGCCCCCAGGGCATAACTTAAACCCCTTGCCCTAAGGGCTGTGGGGGAGTATCCTCCTAAAAACATATTATCTATCTGGAAATCAACTACGTTGAACAAAATGGCTATCTCAAAATTTTAATTGGATGTGTTTGGAGAAATGATGGGCACGGGAGGGGGGCTATTTGCTCTCCAATAACTTTTGACTTTTAAAAAGGGCACAAGCCCTTTGAATTTCCAATCGAATGAGCCTTTTTTGAAGTTTTTACGACAACGCCTTCTATAAAAACCTTACATACCCCCAGGACATAACTTAAAATCCTTGCCCTGAGGGTTGTAGAGGAGTGTCCTCCTCAAAAATATATTTTCTATCTGGAAATGAACTACGCCGAACAAAATGGCTATCTCAAAATTTTTATTGGATGTGTTTGGGGGAATGATGGGCACGGGAAGGGGGCTAGTTGCCCTCCAATCACTTTCGACTATTAAAAAGGGCACTAGCCCTTTGAATTTCCAATCGAATGAGCCTTTTTTGAAGTTTCTACAACAATACTTTCTATAAAAATCTTATATTTCTCCAGGGCATAACATAAAACGCGTGCTCTGAGGGGTGGGGGGGAGTGTCCTCCTCAAAAACATATTTTCAATTTGGAAATCAACTACGATGAACAAACTGGCTATCTCAAAATTTTTATTGGATGTGTTTGGGGGAATGATGGATGTGGGGGGCTAGTTTCCCTCTGATCACTTTCGACTATTAAATAGGCACTAGCCCGTTGAATTTCCAATCGAATGAGCCTTTTTTGAAGTTTCTACGACAACGCCTTCTATAAAAACCTTATTTTCCCCCAAGGCATAACTTAAAACCCTTGCCCTGAGGGTTGTGGGGGAGTTTCCTCCCCAAAAACATATTTTTTATCTGGAAATGAACTACGCTGAACAAAATGGCTATCTCAAAATTTTGATTGGATGTGTTTGGGGGAATGATGGGCATGGGGGGGACTAGTTGCCCTCCAATTACTTTTGACTATTAAAAAGGGCCCTATCCCTTTGAATTTCCAATCGAGTGATCCTGTTTTGAAGTTTCTACGACAACGCCTTCTATAAAAACCTTATATGCCCCCAGGGCATAACTTAAAACCCTTGCCCTGAGGGTTGTGGGAGAGTGGCCTCCTCAGAAACATATGTTCTATCTAGAAACCAACTAGCCTATGTTGAACGAAATGGCTATCTCAAAATTTGATTGGGTATGTTTGGGGGAATGATGGGCGTGGGGGGCGAGGTGCCCTCCAATCACTTTTGACTATTGAAAAAGGCAATAGCCCTTTGAATTTCCAAGCGAATGAGCCTGTTTTGAAGTTTCTACGATAATAACTTCTATAAAAACCTTATATGCCCCCAGGGCATAACTTAAAACCCTTACCCTGAGGGTTGTGTGGGAGTGTCCTCCTCAAAAACATATGTTCTATCTGGAAATCAACTACACTGAGCAAAATAGCTATCTAAAAATTTTGATTGGATGTGTTTGGGGGAATGATTGGCGTTGGGGGGGAGGGGGGGCTAGTTGCCCTCCAATCACTTTCGACTATTAAAAAAGGGCACTAGCCCTTTGAATTCCCAATCAAATGAGCCCCTTTTGAAGTTTCTACGACAACGCCTTCTATAAAAACCTTATATGCCCCAATGGCATAACTTAAAACCCTTGCCCTGAGGGTTGTGGGGGAGTGTTCTCCTCAAAAACATATTTTATATCTGGAAATCAACTATGCTGAACAAAATGGCTATCTCAAAATTTTGATTGGATGTGTTTGGGGCAATTATGGGCCGGGGGGGGGGCTAGTTGCCCTCCAATCAGTTTTGACTATTAAAGAGGGCACTAGCCCTTTGTATTTCCATTCGAATGAGCCTGTTTTAAATTTTCAACGACAACGCCTTCTATAAAACCTTATATGCCTCCAGGGCATAACTTAAAACCCTTGCCCTGAGGGTTCTTGGGGAGTGTCCGCCTCAAAAACATATTTTCTATCTGCAAATCAGTTACGCTGAACGAAATGGCTATCTCAAAATTTTGATTGGATGTGTTTGGGGGAATGATGGGCATGGGAGGTGAGCTAGTTGCCCTCCAATCACTATCGACTACTAAAAAGGGCACTAGAGCTCTCGATTTCCAATCGAATGAGCCCCTTTTTAAGTTTCTACGACGACCCATTCTATATGAAGTGCCCTGCTCTAAAGGAAAAAAAATAATAAATGCAACATATGTGCCAACATCGTTCTTATATGCCCTCGAGGCATAACTTAAAACCCTTGCCCCGAGGGTTGTGGAGGAGTGTTCTCCTCAAAAACATATTTTATATCCCGAAATCAACTACGCTGAACAAAATGGCGATCTCAAAATATTGATTGGATGTATTTTGGGAAATAATGGGCGTGGGGGGGGGGCTAGTTTCCTACCAATACCTTTCGACTATTAAAAAAGGAACAAGCCCATTCAATTCCCAATCAAATGAGCCCATTTCGAAGTTTCTACGACAAATCCTTCGATACGAAGTTCCCGGGTATGGAGAAAAAACAAAAAAAAAACATATTGTGCCCACATCATTCTTTACTGCTGTCTATAAAAACTGAGCTTCTTCCAAGGTTAAACAACCATCCAAACGGTTACAAAAACCTTGAATACCCCCTGGGTGTAGCTTGTAACCCTTGCTTTTTTGCTTAATCCATGGGTTTTTTTCAACCCCAAAAGCCTTGTTATGTGATACTTAGACTATTTTGAATAGGATGGCTATTTCAAGATTTCAATTAGATACATTTCGGGACAATACTTTTATTTTTATAATACAATATTTTTTTTGGGGGGGGGGTTTAGCTGCCCTCCGATCACTTTGACTCTTAAAAAGAGCACTAGAGCGTCTGACTACCAATCCAATGAGCCCCCTCCGAAGTTTATATGACCATCAGCGTTGCCAACACGGTACAACTGTACCGTTTTTGGTTCAATTTAGAGGTCCTGATACAATGCGGTACATTTGAAAAAATTTTGGTACAATCCAAATTTTCATGTCGTTCACATCTCGCGAACAACGTTATTGGTGAAGTTAGTTTCGAAGACCTGTGTGAAATCATCAAGAAGCAGACATTCTGGGTAATAGTTGATGAAAGCAAAGACTTGAGTAGCAAAAAGAGCCGGGTTACAATTGTTCGCCATCTGGATCTGAATTGTACTAATGGAGATGACAGTTTTCCTGTAAGACACTCCTTCTTGTGACCTATAGAAGTTCAGCAATGTACAGCTGAAGATATTTACCGGGCCATAATTAATCTACTTTTTTAAGAAATTGGAGCTCCAAAGGCAAACCTAATAGGATTTGACGCAGGCAATGTGTCGGTTATGATGGGGCAAGAAGGTGGTGTTTAGGCGAAACTGTCAGAAGACTGCTCCAGTTTATTTGTACTTGGTTGTACAATTGCATAGTCTTGCATAGTCTTGGTCTACTTTTTGCATAGTCTTTTATACTTTTATACATTAAATGAAGTTGAAGAAAAACAAAGAAACAAGAATATACGTGTTAAATATACCTGGTTCCCCCCACAAGTATTCCCCAAGTATTTAGACAGGTGTCGAATTAATGATTTTTGGAAATAGCAAAAATAGTAACCAAACAATTTTGGACTCGGGGTAGAATTGGAAACCATCCTTGGAAACGGTTCTGCATCCAAAGTAGAAAAACTGTGGAAAGGGGTATGAAAAGGTCGGGCTACAAGAAGAAACAGCATAAAAAAGGACCAACTACCACAAATGTTCCTCTTTTTTCTTTTAATGTTACAGTTTTATTACCTTTGTACTGTTCAACCTGATTTCTTGTCCAATATAGTCGAAATACTCCTATTAAATTAGTTTAGTTCTGATTAGTAAAATCGACCAAGAACTTTTGTAGGATGACCAGTGAATTTTGTGGTCAACGCGTCACTCGCCGGTGAATAGCATAGTCCTTGGATCCATGGGAATCTTTGGTGTTAGCCCTTTTCATGGCGTGATTGCTGATATGTTTTGTTTGTAGCTTCTGGCGGTCGTCACTTATCCTATAGGTGGATTATAAGTTGTTGACACTACGTATTGGCCTTCTTACTCTATCCATTATTCGCCTTAATGCCCAAAATTTTGAAAAAAGGATTAACTCCAACAATCAGACTCGATAACGCTTTCAGAAAATTTTACTGAAGCCTTCTTCTAAAATGCTTTTAGCGGTTTGGGTCTGCTATTTTGTTAAGCTGAGAAAGTCTATAGAAGCATTCTTCATATTTCAAGATATGAGGTTGCTGATGCCTTTGGGTTTGTTTTCCCTGCTCTTGCCCTAGAACTTTTTCTCAGTTTTCAGCGAAATCAATTAAACATAACTACCAGCGAGCGTCGAAAAGCAACGCGAGCTTCAAATTTTTAATCCGCTGGTCAGATGGTACAAATTTATATCTTGTGGTACAATTTTGGTCGGAAAAGTGGTACAATTTACCTTAAAGCGTTGGTAGCGCTGATGACCATGCTTTCTATAAAAACCTTATATGCCCCCAGGACAAAACTTACAACCCTTGCCCGGAGGGATAGGTATTTGCCCTCTGATCACTTTCAACTAATAAGAAAGGCACTAGTCCTCTCAATTTCCAATCGAATGAGCCTTTTTTGAAGTTTCTATGACGGTCCTTTCTATAAAAACCTTATATGCCCCCAAGGCTTAACTTACAACCCTTACCCTGAGGGCTGTGGATGGGTTTTCATCCCCAAAGATCTAACTTCCAGAACTTTCCACCAAGTTGAAGAAAACAGCTATCTCAAAATTTTGATTGGATGTATTTGGGGAAACGGTGGGTGTGAGAGGGGGATTAGTTAACCTTCAGTTACTTTCTACTATTAAAAAGGGGACTAGATCTTTCAATTTCCAATTGAATGAGCTCTTTTTGAAGTTTCTACGAAAACACTATCAATAAAAACCTGATATTCCCCCAGGGCATAACTTACAACCCTTCCCCTGAGGGGCGTGGGGGGTTGGTTTTCCTCGAAGACCTAATTTCCAGAAATTTCAACTACGTTGAACAAAATGGCTATCTCAAAATTTGATTGGATGTGTTTGGGGAAATGGTGGGCGTTAGAGGGGTGTTAGTTGCTCTCCGATCCCTTTCGACTATTAAAAAGGGCACTAGCCCTTTCAATTTCCAATCAAATGAGATCTTTTTGAAGTTTCTACGTGAACGCTTTCTAAGAAAAAATTATATGCCCCAAGGGCAAACCTACAATACTTGCCCTAAGGGCTCTGAGGGGGCTATCATCCTCAAAGACCTAATTTCCAGAACTTTCAACTAGATTGAACAAAACAAGTATCTCAAAATTTTGATTGTATGTGTTTGTGGAAATGGTGGGCTTGAGAGGGGGTTAGTTGCCCTTCAATCACTTTCAACTTTTAAAAAGGGCACAAGCCCTTTCAATGGCCAATCTAATGAGCCGTTTTGAAGTTTTTACGCCACCGCCTTCCACAAAAACCTTATATACCCCCAGGGCGTAAATTACAACCCTTGCCCTGAGGGCTGGGGGTTGCCGTCCTCAAAGATATAATTTCCTGATCATACAGCTATGTTGAACAAAATGGTTATCTCAAAATTTTGATTGGATGTGTTTGGGGAAATGGTGGGCGTGGAAGGGGTGTTAGTTGCCTTCCAATTACTTTCGGCTATTAAAAAGGGCACAAGTTCTTCCAATTTCCTAGCGAATGAGCCCTTTTCAAAATTTCTATGACAACTCCTTTGGTACGAAGTGCCCTGGTCTAAAACCAAAAAAAACAAATAAATTGATAATACATTGTGCCAACATCGTTCTTTACTTAGGCAGCACTATTGCGCTGCCTATGATTTCTGTTCGTTTTGGGTTTTATTTATTTATTGATGCTGACTTGTGGTAGTTTTAAGCTTGGTAGATTATTTGATTTTATTTTTGCTAATTTTTGGTTTAATGAGGTTCTTTATTTTTCTTTGTAAAACTTATTTTGTGGAGAAGATGTTTTAATTAATATCTAAAAATAGTCTCGTGAAGCTCGATATTATAAATTTTTACTGACTATTTAATGTTCCTTGCTGTACCTCAATTATATGTCAACGGTAATTAGTAAGCATACCGGAAAAGAATCTCATCAAGTCGTTAACATTAATATCCTATCCTCGTTTTGAAGTTCTTATATCTTGTGAAGAGTATGGCACTTTGCCCAAAATTTTGAAAAAAAATAATAATGTCTTGTCAGACAGAAATAAATGATACTTGTATTCTGTAGAGGGATATGTCTGGTCAGGTGTATCCGTTTCGGTTAGTCGTTCCCGTCAGAAACACAACGACAATAGGAGGACTCAAGATGAGCTTGAAGGATTCTTTTATCTCAGAAACCTGTCAAGTCTAGGCAAAACTTTTGAAGGACTGTTATAAGGCCACTGCGATCCACTTTCTCTCACAAAACTATTCTTATTTGGCTACGCATCTGTTATTTATTTTTTCTGGTCTCTCCTAGTTCTTTTTAACCTTGCCAGTGGAAACACCGGTTCTCTTTTAAGGTGTTCAATATTTTAGATTTTGGAACATAGACCTGCGATCTACGTTTTACTAGTCGAAAACTATTGGTATTTCTACGTTGTGAACTTAAAAAGCTCAGAGAGAGTTGATTATATCAGGTTGAAAGATTACTGAAAACCCTAACACATAGAGATTAGAAACAGTTCTAGGTTTACTGGCTAGGATGCTATTCTGGATTATGATTCCTATATAGCTGCTAAAAAAATCTAACAATTACAACATGACATTTCTGTCCAATTTCTCCGACCTCGCATACAATAATTTGATTAGTGCAAGTGACTGTTAGACAAAACGCTCCGTCTCTATTAAATCGTATACTTTAACTATGTTAAGTTCAAGACGTTTAGTCGTGAAGGAGCAAGCAATACATGTATACAGCAAATGATACTTAAAAAAGAAGCTCATTTAGATCGAACACAGGTTGTGAGGGCTTCCTGGACATTGAACATCATTTCCTGTGTTGGCCTGTTAATGGAACTAAGCTTAATTCAGCCTCAGCTGGAGAAGAATAGTGACTTAGAACATGCCTTCACTTCAGCTTTTCAATAAATGCTATATCTTTTGACAAATGAGTCTTTTTTGGGTCAAAATACTCAAAAAATTCAAAAATTAGTTACCATTTGTTTTTTTGTAAGGGCTTTTAAAAAATATCATGATAATAACATTTTTACTCTTTAAAATTTTATTAACAATTTACTTTAAAAAATGATCTTGTGTAGGAAGGAAGCCTTTAGAACCAATTGATGTTGTCCTCTCAAAAGAAAAATCTTTTCAAGATGCTGCATTTCTGGTTCAATGGTTCTTGACCCAGAATTGAAGGATGTTAGGAGTTTCACTTACAAATTTGGAACTTTGACCAATATTGATAAAGGTGGTCATTGGGTATTTGAAAGCTTCTCCGATCCAGAATATCTGAAACTCCATATGCTTTTCCTGAATGTTTTGAATTGCTAAAAAAAATTGTAAGGCAATAATATGCTTGTTTGGGATTAACGACGCTTCTTGAATACTCAGGTCCTTGTGTCGGCCCTAAGGTGTTTTGCTAAAGCTGAGTTCGAACTCTAGGGCCCGTATTACGTTGTTGAGATCAAATACTGCTGTGTTCCCACAGGACCTAAGGCAGTATAATAGCAAGTAATTCTACTTTTTAAATATTTGCCGCACTGATAGAAAAACAAGCTTTCAAGACATGGACCTTGTAAGATCTACAAAAAGAACTTTGGTTAACTTAGCCGGACTTTTTTAGAAAAAACCTTTTCAAAATTTTGCTTTTTGATTTTTCTACCTAAAGCTAGGTGCCAACAGAAAGCGAATTTTTTTCGCAGACGAATTTGTGAGTTCGCATCATGACAGCGAATTGGCGTGGTATGCCTCACAGAACGCGAAATTTTGAATATGATTCCTAAAATTCTCCACCTCTCAAGACGATTGCCTTCATCAGAGACAAGTGTCCAATCCAGGGATAGGACAGGTCCCAATGTAGGAGTTTTATTTTCCGTAAGAACTCTGAGATGTTTGAACAGGCCACCCGCGTCTGTCTTTTTTGCTGCTAATTCAATTTCATCAGGTTTCCTTATAACAAACTGAATTTGGTCCCGGTGAATAAGACTGTTTCATATTCCATTAAGCCTCCGAAAAGTGACCATGTCTCAAAGGAGTCTTGCCCTCAGTCTTTGCTTTATAGCCTCAAGTGTTTAATTTGTTAGCCAAAATTTCTTTGGAAAACCGCTCTTGCCAAGCACCAATTGTGCTACTTCGTTTGTCTGCAATTTGAAATACTTCCAGGCGTCTTCACTGCTGCTAAGTGTGCCAAGGAGCTCGAAGAGATTTGTTACCTCAATACTATACTTCAGGCAACTGTTTGGCTCCTGGAATTTCCCCATATCTGCACTAACTGGCCTTCTTTCTGATCGTTATGCTTGAAGGTGGAGATAGACTTCAGCACGCACAAGCCTGGGTTCTGTATTCTCGAGCTCAGCTGATCTGTAAAATCTGCGGTTCTTCGGCGATGATTTCCAGCGCTTAGACATAATTATGTAGTCGATCATCTTCTTTGTGCAATCGTCATAACTATACCACGTGTACTGGTGGATGGTTTTGCGTTAAAAGTAAGTGTTTGCGAAGACTATGTCATGGGATCCGCATAGTTCAAGTAGTTAAAGGTCATTGTAGTTAAGTGGGTCGGGAGAAACAGGGCCAAATGTGCCACGCTAAATGCTCGTATCATCACTCACTGTTGCGTTGAAGTCACCAGAAAGGTCAGTTATATCGTGGGGGAAACTGTCGTGAGACATCTGGTCAGAGCAGAGTAAAATTCGTCCTTGATTACGTCGTCAGAATAGTTTGTTGGGGCATAGCATATGACAATAGTCATTTTACCATGTTTGTGTCCGAAGCGGGCCTTTATTAGTCTGTCTGATACGGCTTCATGCAAGAGTAATTCCTTTCTCGCGAGACTGTTTAGCACATGACCAACGCCATTCCTTCTCGTGCTCCCGCCAGACCAGAGCAACGAGTGATTGTTGCCTATTTTCTCTCCTCCGCTTCCGATAAGACGGTTTTCTCTGAGATAAGAAATCACCACTTTATTCTTACGGAGCTCTACGGAAAATAAGTTCTTTGATGCGGGTACATTGAGAGTCAAAACATTCCAGGTCGCTATCTAAAGCCCCCTTTGGTCCAGGAGATTTAGTCTGTCAGTCTTTCTGACGTTGTCAGCTTCCGTTGACTTGCGATGGTCGAGATCTTAAAAGGAAGTCCGGATCCAAGGCTATTTTGTCACTTCTCGTAGAAATTTATTTCAGGTGTAGGGTTGCTAGCCCAACCTACCCTAGGCCTAGAATCTGATTAGACCCAGGTTAAACCTAGATACTAAGATTCCTGGGGTGGGCTCAATCTGCCACAAGAGGTTGTCTTGTTTGAAGTTCATTGTATTTCCTCTTGCGAATATCTATCGTGCGAATAAAATTTGACTCGGAGTTGAAAGGTGCGAACTGCTAATTTTGGAAGTGCAAAGCTGAAAATATTCACCTGATGACGACCGATTCGCCTAGCGTCAGCGAATTCACTATCTGTGGGGACCTAGCTTAAGATCAATGTAGAACTGTAGCGTCTTTTTTTTTCCAAACATGAAACACATTTGATACCGCGTTACAAGGCTCTGAGACATGTCGTCATAGCATAGTTCATTTGCTACTCGGCGTCCAATCAGGTTTTTCTATAGGCATTCCGTGATGTGTACATCAGAATCGCGCATGCGCGAAGCCGGAGTATAAATCTTGTGTGGTTTTAAATGTATTTCACTTTGTGTATTTCAGCCTTTGTCGTTGCTGTATATTAATTTAAAAAAAAATTCTGAAAAATAAGTTTTTCAAAGAAAAGTAAACGCGATTTTAAACTTAAGCTC
Organism: Artemia sp. Qi Xiang Cuo; assembly: GCF_049724085.1. Taxonomy (NCBI): domain Eukaryota; kingdom Metazoa; phylum Arthropoda; class Branchiopoda; order Anostraca; family Artemiidae; genus Artemia; species Artemia sp. Qi Xiang Cuo. The sequence continues at coordinate 33,201,490 of NC_142794.1, forward strand.
AGCAGACACAAATACCTGTTAAAATTCAAAATGACCAGAAATTACTATTAAAGAATAAATGAAACCCAAAACGAACAGAAATTAAATAAATAATCATAGCAAAAACATACAACAAGTAATGATATAAATGAATAAGTAAATCTTAAAGCAAGTAATGATGATTGAACAAATAAATCTTAAAACGAGTGAAACTTAAATTGAGTATGCAAATCAAGCATGAAACGAACAAAAAACACTACAAACAAGAGTTTGGGTATCACCTCCTCTCACTGTAAAATTCTAAAACCTACTGCAGCATTGACGCTTTACTGAAAACCAATTTTATGACAAATATTTTCTTTTGTACTTGATATTGAAATTAATCATTACAATTAAAGTAAAATTTTGAACTGATGAGCTTCCTGCAATTAATATCATTATGCGTCAAATATTCAGTTTAATTTATTAGCTCTTTTTAAAGTTGTTCAAGACGAATATAGTTTCACTACAAACAAGAGTTTGGATACTGCCTCCTTCCATAACAGTAAACAAAAACCAAAAGCCTAGTGCGTCATTGACATTTAACTGAAAACAAATTATATTACAAATATTTTCTTTTCCAGTTCTTATAGCATTGAAAATCAGGGGCGCCATTTGGGTAGGGGGGGGCAGGGGGGGGGCCATTGCCCATCCTAAGTTTTCTGGGGGGCCCAAGTTTCCTCCCCAAAATGCCTTTTTTTTTCTTTTACAAAATATACAGAAAAAAAATTACAATTAGCAATTAGTCAAAATTTTGAAACTACTACATTTATATGTAGATGAACTTATATAAGAATGAGATTACAAATGCACCTGGTTCATACACAGAGCTGCAGACTGGATATATTTGATGTCCAGGGAATAGATTTCTATTTACCTGGACATAATAAAATAATAGGGCAAAAAATTGACACATTTTGACATTTGAGAAATAAACTGGGCAAATTTTCCAAAATTATTATGTAAAACAAATTACTTTCATAAAAAAATGACATTCGTCACCAAATGGGTGCTAAGACCTATATCAACTTATTTTTTAAGCTCCGTATTTATTTTCCGGGGTTTCTTGCAATTCCCTGAAGCAAACTTTCTGAAAATGCCTTGAAAATTCTTTCACCTATAAATGGTATGATTGCCCTGATTTTTACCCGGCACGGTCAAGATAAAGGACAAGTTATCGCCTTTTTCATATAAACTTACTTCCAACTTCCGAACGTCACACAAAAATCTCAGTGAATACTTAACAAAATGGAACCTTTCGATTGTTGATGGTCTGAAATCAAAACTAAAGCCAAGTTGTCAAACACCCAGGGTACATTCTTTCAGTTTGAAAATTTTCATCACGAAAAAGGAGCTGAGAGAAACTTAAGTAAGTAAATATTTAATGTTAGGTGATATAGCTGAATTATATATATATATATATATATATATATATATATATATATATATATATATATATATATATATATATATATATATATATATATATATATATATATATATATATATATATATATATATATATATATATATATATATATATATATATATATATATATATATATATATATATATATATATATATATATATATATATGGATTAATTTATCTATCGATTAATTTAGCTTAGGAGTTATGGGTTAATTTAGCTTTTACTATGGGGCGTGATCGTCTCTTACTAGGTTGCAAGCTACTGCTACAACCCGGATGCCGCTGCAACCCGGATCTCTTACTAGGTTACAAGCTATCACTGCAACCCAGAACTAATGTATGCTATGGTTTGCTATTTCAATGATTGTCTTTTAATGTAAAATGGAGTAGCTAACTAAGTCCAATATGTGCAATGGTATGTAGGCTACTTCAAATGATCATCTTTTAATGTAAATAAAAAAACATTAAAAAGCATACGGCCTTTTCTTTTTTGAAAAAGTAAGAGAAGATTCTCAAACAATCAAGTAGTAGCTTTATCTAAGTCCAGTTTTTGCAATGGTTTGTTATTCCAATGATCTTCTTTTAATTTAATACTTTGTACAAAAATTAGGGCAAATAAAATGGCCCATTATCATTTCATGTTGTTCTAATTTACTATATAGGGGTTTCGGACAATGCGGTTCAAATGGTGTATTTTTTGTTTTGATCTGACTTTTTTTAGGGGTTACGGGTTATTGTATTTCTTACTATTGGACGTGAAATCTTAATCAAACAGTTCGTGGTAACGAACTGTAAGTAAGGAGCGACCCGGCTCAATGGTAACCGAAACTCTAGAAAACGGGTTTTTGATACTAATAGATACATCAAAAGAATACGATTTCAATGCTGATTTCAAATATACATCTTTCATCAAGTTTAGTGCTACCCATCAAAAGTTACGCGCCTGAGAAAATTTGGCTGATTTTTAAAACAAGGGGGAAAGACCCCCTAAAAGTTATGGAACCTTAATGAAAATCACGCCATCATATTCAGTGTATCAGAGAACCCTACTGTAGAGGTTTCAAGTTCCTATGTAAAATAATGTAGAATTTTGCAATTTTTACCAAAAGCAAGATCACGGATGCGTGTTTATTTGTTTTTTGTTTTTTTTTTCCCCAGGGGTGATCGTATCGACCCAATAGTCCTAGAATATCGTGGGAGGGCTCATTGGAACGGAAATTAAAACTTCTAGTGCCCTTTTTAAGTGACCAAAAAATGGAGGGCAACTAGGCCCCCTCCCACGCTCATTTTTTCCCAAAGTCACCCGATCAAAGTTTTGAGATAGCCATTTTGTACAGCATGGTCGAAAATATGATAACTATGTCTTTTAGGATGACTTAATGCCCCGAAGTCCCCGGGGGGAGGGCTAAAAGTTATGAGCTTTACCTAATGTTAACATATAGTATTGGTTATTGTGAAGTATACAGAAGTTTTCATGAGGATTTTTATCTGGTAGTGGGGGGGGGGGGGTGGGGGGGGGTCGGGGGTTATGCTGGAGGATCTGTCCATGAAGGAAGTTTTCATGGGGGAAGGGAAATTGCCATGAAGGGGGCACCGGACTTGCCAGCATTATTTATTGGTTACTGGAAAGTATACAGACATATTCAGGAAGGATTTTTTTATGGAGGGGGGGGGGGGGTTGGAGGAGGGGGTTACTCGGGAGAATCTTTCCGTGGAGGATGTTTCCTTGTGGTAAGGGACATTTCTATGAAGGGGGCGCCGGATTTCCCAGCATTATTTAAAAAACGATCAGAAATTAAATAAAAAAAAAACAAGTTTTTTCAGCTGAAAGTAAGAAGCAACATTAGAACTTAAAACGAACAGAAATTATAACGTATATGAGGGGGTTCTCCCCCAAGTCAATACCTCGCTCTTTACGCTACAGTTTTTTTTATTGCTTTCAAAAGAGCTATCTATTCTAATTAAACGGCCAGTTTAGATGTTCAGTTTTATTGAAACATATACCATCGGAAAGCCTATTTTTATTTTTTCTATTAATCGGAGTAAATTTTATTCTTAAAGTTCAGGAAAGGACAGTCCCTCAAAATGTTCCAGCATACCTGCTAGGAGAACGCCGAAAATCACCTCAAAGGAATTATCAGTTGACCAGCTTGGTCCCTTTGGGAACTCCCAATGGCGCTAAAAAAAAAAAGCTAATTCTTTTTTACTGTTGTAAAAAAGCTAATTCAGAAGTTAGGTAGCCTCTTTTACTTTCTAGTTTTCTTCTTAGATCTTTCCTTTTTTTCTGTCATTTAATTCTTCTTTAATAAAAGAAAAATTATAGCCCCTCAACCAATGCAGTATAGTTATCTTTAAAACTATCTAGCCTTTTACTGAAAAATAATAAATACAAAATAATACTGGATATGCAGTAGACCTGGTTTCCAATAAATGAAATAAAAAAAACAAGTTTTTTAAATTGAAAGTAAGGAGCGACATTAAAACTTAAAACGAACAGAAATTATTCCGTATATGAAAGGGGCTGTCCCCTCCTAAACGCTTTGCTCTTTACGGTAAAGTTTTTCCTTGTTTTAAAAAATAAAGTTGTGAGACAGAGTCAAACTTTAGCGTAAAGAGCGAGGCGTCGAGGAGGGGACAGCCCCTTTCAGATACGGAATAATTTCGGTTCGTTTTAAGTTTTAATGTCACTCCTTACTTTCAGTTTAAAAAACCTTGTTTTTTTATTTAATTTCTGATCGTTTTTTAGTTAATGCAGCTTTTATTTTGGCTCACCGTCATTGAATAAATAAACAAAATTTGCATAAAAATTTTACTTTTCTTTTGCTAAATGGATGTCTCTAAATTTGGTTTTGACGTAATTTACAAATTAACTTACGTAACCAACTTCTATATTCGTATATTTTTCTTCTGGCAAAAAATACAAAGTTGCACATTTTTGCAGATATGAGCTTGAAACCAATGTAATAGGGTTTTCTGATAAGCTGAATCCAACGGTGTGGTTTTCATTAACATTATTTCACTTGTAGGGGATGTTTTCCCCCTCTTTCAAAAATCAGGTAAGTTTTCTCAGGCTCGTAGCCTTTGATGAGTAATACTAAACTTAATAAAATTTATATATTTAGAATCAACATTATAAACCCATTCTTTTGATACATTATAAACCCATTCAATTGACATCAAAATTCCGTTTTTAAAAGTTTCGATAACTATTGAGCCGTATCGCTTGTTTTTTTTTATTGTTTTTTTTTATTACGTATATGTTATTACGTCTTTGATAGTGGTCTCTCTTTAGTCAATATCACGCTCTTCGCGTTAAAAGTAAAAACAAATTTTAATTCACAAACCCCTGAATCACAAAGGCCGTTTAATTAGAATAGATAGCTCTTTTGACAGCACTTAAAAAAACTGAGCGAGTTAATGACTTTGGGGACAATCACCACACATACTTAATAATTTCGTTTTAAGTTTTAATGTTGCTTCTTACTTTCAGTTGAAAAAATTTCTTTTTTTTAAATTTAATTTTTGATCGTTTTTTAAATAATGCTTGGAAATCCGGCGCCCCCTTCATAGAAATGTCCCTTACCCCAAAGAAACATCCTCCACGGAAAGATTCTCTCCGAGTAACCCCCTCCTCCAACCCCCCTCCAGAAAAAAATCCTTCCTGAATATGTCTGTATACTTTCCAATAACCAATAAATAATGCTGGCAAGTCCGGCGCCCCCTTCATGGCAATTTCCCTTCCCCCATGAAAACTTCCTTCATGGACAGATCCTCCAGAATAACACCTGACCCCCCCCCCACTACCAGAAAAAAACCCTCATGAAAACTTCTGTATACTTCACAATAACCAATACTATATGTTAACATTGGGTAAAGCTCCTAACTTTTAGACCTCCCCCCAGGGACTTCGGGGGATTAAGTCATCCTAAAAGACATAGTTATCATATTTTCGACCATGCTGAAAAAAATTGCTATCTCAAAATTTTGATCGGGTGACTTTGGGAAAAAATGAGCGCGGGAGGGGACCTAGTTGCCCTCCATTTTTTGGTCACTTAAAAAGGGCACTAGAACTTTTAATTTCCGTTCCAATGAGTCCTCCCACGATATTCTAGGACTACTGGGTTGATAAGATTACCTCTGGGGAAAAAAAAACAAAAAACAAATAAACACGCATCCGTGATCTTTCTTCTGGCAAAAAATGCAAAATTCCACATTTTTGTAGATAGGAGCTTGAAACCTCTACAGCAGGGTTCTCTGATACGCTCAATATGATGGCGTGATTTTCATTAAGGTTCCATAACTTTTAGGGGGTCTTTCCCCCTTGTTTTGAAAATCAGCCAAATTTTCTCAGGCGCGTTACTTTTAATGGGTAGCACTAAACTTGATGAAAGTTATATATTTGAAATCAGCATTGAAATCTGATTCTTTTGATGTATCTATTGGTATCAAAAACCCGTTTTCTAGGGTTTCGGTTACCATTGAGCCGGGTTGCTCCTTACTTACAGTTCGTTACCACGAACTGTTTGATTAAGATTACCTCTGTGTTGTCTTGTTTTGTTCTTTTTTCTTCTGCAAAGCACTGTTAATTTTATGGATAACAATGCTACATGGGTTGAGGGGCATAAGCCAAAGATTGTCGTTTTTTTTTATTTTCTTTCTTTTTTCTTTTTGTTGGAACCAAAAACTTTGGCAGTGCTGTTAAAGTTATTGATAACAATGCTGCATGGGTTGAGGGGCATAAGCCAAAGATTGTCGTGTTTTTTTTTTTTCTTTCTTTTTTTTTATTTTTGGAACCACACAGTTTTGCAGTGCTTATATCATTAGATTTTCTACAATGTCGACTGGTGATATTAATTCGCATTCGATTTGCGGTAGTCACGCTTCACGTTTCGCCATTTGGTCCAAAATAAAAACCTGGTTGGCGGTCACATTATCAGTAGTTCTTCAGGCTAAACGGGAGAACGTCGCAGAAAAAATGCAAATAAGCCCACAATGGAGAAGGACGTAACTGAAACTACAGCAAATCGAACGCGCCTTTAGCTTATTTGCGATCTGTCTTGACATCCGAATCATTCATTCAAGGACTACTGCAAAGGCTTTTTGCGATTTGGGTTGCTATTGCATTAAGCCTAAAGTTTCTATTATTGTCTTTACGGGTAGATAAGGATCAATGCATGTATAATCATCCGAAAAACGCCCTCTGTGGCTGAAATTTCCTGTTTTTTTTCTGAAGTTCGATATACTTTAGTAAACTGTCACACCATAAAGAAGTTATAGCACTATTTTTCCCGAACTGCTGTGCCGAAAGCGGAAACTGCTACGCAGTTTGGACTTAACATACTAAAAAAAAGCAACTGTTTAGATGTTGAAAATGAGTTCAATAGTGCTTCAAAGTGCAAGAATGACTTTTAACCTTTGGGTATATCTTTCAGGTGCCTGACTCAGCACCCGAACAATCCATTGCCGTCGCGTTGGGTCCTTCGAAGGACGTGGTGGTTGATCAGATCAAGCTAGTAGAAAACGAGACAACTCAAAGAGACACTGCACCTGTCACTGCTCATGAGCGACAATCTAAACGAGACACGACTCGAGATGAACAGCCCAATCATGGAAGTTGTCCAACTGATTTTTCTTCTTCCTCCCACGACCATCCATGTCAGCCACAGCTGCTACGGTACCCTGCAGAGGTTTCAGCAAATGGCAAGCTAAGACGGTCATTTAATATTTCGTATTATGGAAAGCATCCTTGGCTTGAGTACTCAGTTAAGGAAAATTCGGTTTTCTGTTTCTGCTGCAGACACTTTGGCGGCACATTAACCCTTCACGGACAGAGATACGGGGCGAGGCCTTTCATCGAGACCGGCTTTAGAAGATGGAAGGACCTCTCCAGCGTTCTAGAAGAGCATGCGAAAAGTGACCGCCACAGGGACAGTTCAGTTTCGTGGACGAAGTTCAAAGCTATGCAAGCCAAGGAGATGCAACCCATCGCATCTGTTTTGTCAACGGACAGGAATAAGGAGATGAATGGAATCAGGGAACACGTATAGGCTTTACTGAAAATAACGGCCCTACTGGGGCGACTGGGTACAGCCTTTCCCTGCCACGATGAGACTGAATCTTCGGCAAACAAAGGACATTTCGTCGAAACTTGCAATCTTCTCGCCGAGTATCCTCCCACGCTTTTCAACAAGCTACAAAGACGATACGACAACTATACGTCCCACGAATACCATAACGATCTAATTTCAGTTTTTTGCTCGAGGAGGAGGCAAAGCCGAAGAACTTCATGGACGTCATCGATAATTTTGAGACACTTCCAGTGGCCTATTCAGAAATTATCAAACTTCTTCATATTGCTGCCACACTTCCTGTCACGACAGCCAGCAATGAACGCTTGTTTTCTGGGCTGGAAATAGTGAAGAGCTATCTGCGCTTGACCACAGGAGACTATCGTCTTAGTCACCAGCTTTTGATCTTTGCAGAGAAGGATTTAGTTAAAAACTTGGATTTTGACCAGCTTGTTGACGACTTTGCGAAGATGAAACCTTGACGGTTTCCCTTGTTGCCTTGAGTGTTCACTAATATGTTTCAAACTTTTGTAGTATTTTTTTATTTTGTAAATATACTTGATCGAGCAAAGTTTTGCATCGTCATAGCCGGAGCGTGACTCCGACTTGGACCAAAGTATTTACTGTAAACAGTGAGCTGAAGAATTCGGCTACAGAATATATTTTAGTCAAAGCGTGAGTTTCTACAGAGGTTCGGCTTTCGTCAAGTTATAGGTTCGGAAAGGTGGAAGATTCCCAAACGGCTGTTTTTTTAACATCGCACATACCGTTTCCGCTTTCTTCAGATATCTGGCCTTTTCCAAACCTATGGCATAAGAGCAAAAGAAGAAAAGGCTAAGCAATTGAGACAATTTCCTTAATTTTTACGGTAACTCCCACGGAAGGCAGTTTTTTTTTCGGATAAAGCTAGAGGCAATTTTTTTTTTATACAAGCCTGCTTCCGGGCCCATGTCGATTGCTTGCCCACACTAAGGTTTGGCTGAAATGGCGCCTCTGTTGAAAATAAAAGTAAAATTACAGTGAAATAAATTCTTGAACTGATGGATCTTTCAACAATCAATATCATTACACATCAAATATTCAATTTGATGTTAATTATAATTTCCAAGACTGTTCAAGACGCATATAGTTTTCAATAAAGCGCCAATGAACCAGCAGGTTTTAGACTTTTACTGAGAGAGAAGGAGGTGATATCCAAACTCTTGTTTATAGTAATTTTTGTTCGTTTCATGCTTGATTTGCATATTCAATTTAAGTTTCACTCGGTTTAATATTTATTTGCTCATCTACATTAACATCTATTGTATTTTTGTTTGAATTGATTGTTTATTTAATTTCTGTTCGTTTTAAGTTTCATTTATACTTCAAAAGGAAAATTTGTTTTTTTCATTTTAAGCTTGATTTTTAATTTTCAATCTAAGCATTACTCGCTTTAAGATATATTTATTCATTTACATTATTACTTGTTGTATGTTTTTTGCTATGATTGTTTATTTAATTTCTGTTCGTTTTGGGTTTCATTTATTTTTTAATAGTAATTTCTGGTCGTTTTGAGTTTTAATTTTAACAGGTATTTGTATCTGCTGAGCTTATAATTAAATTGGCCTTTACTTTTCTTTGAAGAACTTATTTTTCAGAAAGTTTTTTTTTAATTTTTTTTTGTTCGTTTTTGATTGCAAAAAGTTTCAAGTTTTTAAAATTCCTTATTTCAAGATGAAACTTTTTTAAAAAAAATCAAATGTTCATCAAAGTATTAAAACTGGTATCAAAGTAACAAAATCAAAGTGAAAAAATGGGTTTGTGTCAACCTCAGAGTTTTTATTATCTTATGTTTGAACTATTTTTAACAAAATGGCAATCTCAAAATTTTTATGGGATGGGTTTGGGGAAAAGGGTGTGGGGGGTTGGGGGCTAATTAATCTTCGGTCTCTTTTGACTCTTTAAAAGTGAACTAGAACTTTCTATTTTTAATCAAATGAGCCCTCTCTGAAGTTTATACGAGCATCCCTTCGATAAAAACCATATATATCCCCAGAGTATAACTTACAACGCCTGTCCCTCGGCCCTGGGGATTGTTTTGACCCCGGAGTTTTAATATCTGACGGTTGAACTATTTTTAACAAAATGGTCACCTTAAATTTCTTCGGATGGGTTTATCCATCCGATAAATACAAAGGTGTGGAGGGCGGGAGGGGCTAGTTTGCCCTCCGATCTTTTTTTGCTCTGAGAAAATGAACTACAAATTTTAGTTTCCGTTCAAAAGAACCCTCTCTGAAGTTTATACGAGCATCCCTTTCATGATAACAACATACGGCCCCAGGGCACAGCTTATAATGCCTGCCCCCCGGGCCCTGGAGGCTGTGTCGGCACCGGAGTTTTTCCTATCTGACCTTTGAACTATTTTGAAAAAAAAAATGGATCTCTTAAAGTTCTAATCGGGTTTGAGGAAAATAGTGCATTGAGGGGGGGGGCTAGTTGCCCTCCGATCTATTTTGACTCTTAAAAAGTGAATGAGAACTTTCAATTTCCATTCATATGAGCCCTCTCCGAAGTTAATATGACCATCCCTTCTACACGAACTATATATGCCCCCAGAGCATTAATTACAACGCCTGCCTCCGGGCCCTGGGGGGGGGGGTTGTGTTTATCCCAGAGTTTTCATTATATGATCTTTAAACTATTTGAAAAAAAATTACTATCTCAAAGTCCTTATCGCATGGGTTTGAGAAAAAAACAGCATTGAGAGGGGGAGCTAGTTGCTCTCCGGTATCTATTGACTCTTTAAAAGTGAACTAGAACTTCCAATCAAATGAGCCCTCTCCGAAGTTTATACGAGCATACCTTCCATAGGAACCATATATGCCCCCAGAGCAATACTTACAACGCCTGCCCCAGGCCCTGGGGGGGAGGTGTTGACACAAGAGTTTTTCTTATCTGACCTTTGAACAATTTTTAGTGAAATGGCCATACGTAAAGGAGTTTCTGTTATATGATCTTTGAACTATTTTTAACAAAATGGGTACCCCAACTTTTTTATCAGATGTATTTGGGGGATAAGGGCTTGGGGGGCTAGCTGCCCCCGATCACTTTTGACTCTTAAAAAAGACACCAGAACTCATGATTTCCAATCGAATGAACCCCCTTTGAAGTTTATACGACGACCCCTTCTATATGTAGTGCCTCTAGGAAAAAAAAGTGTGAGGGGAGGCTAGCTGCCATCCAATCATTTTTACTCTTAAAAAGTGAATTACAACTTTCAATTTCCAATCAAATGAGCCCTCTAGGAATTTTATACGAGCATTCCTTCCATAACAACCATATATGCCCCCAGGGTATAACTCACAAAGCCAACCCCCGGACCCTGGGGGGTTGTGTCAACACCGCATTTTTTTGTTATCTGAAATTCGAACTATTTTTAACAAAATGTCTATCTCAAAATTTTTATCTGATGCATTTAGTGTGTGGAGGGGGGGGGCTAGTTGTCCTCAGATCTCTTTTGACTCTTAAAAAGTGAACAAGAACTTTCAATTTCCAATCAAATGAGCCCTCTCCGAAGTTGATACGAGCATCCCTTCCATAAGTACTATATAAGTCAATAGAAAATTCCTCATAACGCCTGCCTTCGGGCCCTGGGGGGTTACGTCGACAAAGGAACTTTTATTACCTGACCTTTGAACTATTTTTAATGACATAGCTATTATAAAATTTGTATCGAATGGGCTTGGGTAAAAAAAGGTGTGTTTGTGTTGGGGGGGGGCTAGTTACCCTCAGATATCTTTTGACTCTTAAATTGTCAACTAGAACTTTCAATTTCCAATCAAATGAGCCCTCTCTGAAGTCTATACGAGCATCCCTTTCATAAGAACCATATACGCCCCCAGGACAACACTTACCACGCCTATCCCCCGGGCCCTGGGGAGAGTTTTTGCTATCTAATTTTTGAACAATTTAAAAAAAACTGGCTATCTAAAAATTTGTAGTGGATGGGTTTGGGAGGAAAAAGGGTGTGGGGGGGGCTAGTTGCCCTTAACTCTCTTGACTCTTAAAAAGTGAACTGGAACTTTCAATTTCCAATCAAACGAGTCCTCTATGAAGTTTATACGAGTATCCCTTTCATTTGAGCCATATATGCCCTTAGGGCATAACTTAGAACGCCTTCCCTGTGCCCTAGGGGGTTGTATTGACACCAAAGTTTTTCTTATCCGACCGTTGTACTATTTTTAACAAAATGTATATCTCAAAATTTTCATCATACGGGTTTGGAAAAAGAAGGCATGGGGGGGGGGGGCTAAGTGCCCTTGGATCTCTTTTGACTATTAAAAAGTAAGCTCGAACTTTCAATTTCCAATCAAAATGACCCCTCTCTGAAGTTTATACGAGCGTCGCTTTCATAAGAACCATATATGCCCCAGAGCATAACTTACAACACTTGCCCCCGGGCCCTGGGGGGTAATGTTGACACCTGAGTTTTTGTTATCTGACTTTTGAGAAATTTTTAACTTAATGGCAAACTCAAAATTTTTATCGGATGCATTGGGGGAAAAAGAGCGTGGGGGGGGGCTATTTGCCCTCCAATCTCTTTTGACTCTCAAAAACTGAACTAGAGCTTTTGGTTTCCAACTAAATGAGCCCTCTCTGAAGTTGTTATGAGCATCCCTTCCATAAGAACCATATATTCCCCCAGGGCATAACTTACAACACCTGCCCTTTGGCCCTGGGGGGCTGTGTCGAACCTAGAGCATTCGTTATATGCTCTTTGAACTATTTTTTAAAAAAAAAAGCTATCTCAAAATTCTTATCAGTTTGGTTTGAGGTAAAATGATGTGGCGGGGGGGGGCTAGGGGTCATCCAATCTCTTGTGACTATTAAAAAGTGAACTAGAACTTTCTATTTCCAATCAAATGATCTCTATCTGAAGTTTATACTAGCATCCCTTCCATAAGGCCCATATATACCCCCAGGGGAAAACTTACAACGCCTGCCCCCGGTGGGGTTGTGTCAACACCGGAATGTTTGTTATATGATCTTTGAACTATTTGTAACAAAATAGCCATCTCAAAAGTTTTATCGGATGCATTTGGGAAAACAGGGTTGGGGGGGGAGCCTGTTACCCTCCGCTATCTTTTGATGCTTAAAAACTGAACTAGAACTTTTCATTTCCAATAAAATGAGCAATCTCTGAAGTTTATATGAGCATTCCTTCCATAAGAACCATATATGCGCCCAGGGCATAACTTGTAACCCTTGCCCTGAAGATTGTGGGGGGGGGGGAGTGTCCTGCTCAAAGATATAATTTCCAGAATTTTGAACTACGATGAACAAAATGGCTATATCAAAATTTTAATTGGAAGTGTTTGGGGAAATGGTGGGCGTGGAAGGAGCGTTAGTTGCCTTCCAATCACTTTCGACTGTTAATAAGGGAACTAGCCATTTAAATTTCCAATCGAATGAGTTTCTGAAGTTTCTGCAACAATACTTTCTATAAGAACCTTATATGCCCCCAGGGCAAAGCTTACAACCTTTGTCCTGAGGGTTGTGGGGGGGGGGGGGTTGCTATCCTCAAAGACCTAATTTCCATAGTTTTCAACTACATTGAACAAAATTGTCGGCTGGGAGGATTATTGCTATATCTGACTCCAGACGAGTTTCAAGAAAAACGCGATTGAAGTTTGAAACGTGATATCTTTTTTATCTAATGACGAAACCAGGATTTTTTTTATTTCGATTTCAGTCGCACTCAAGGGCTACAACCAGGGTGAAATTCCGTTTGTCTGGAGCAACTGGATAGTGAGATATTGCTTGTTGAAAAATATATACGACAAAACGCTCGCGGAAATTTCTTTTTACGGAAAACCAATGCAACAATTTTGCTCTGAAAACTAGCAGCGTGAATGTCTTATCTCTTAGGAACTCAGTTTTGCCATCTTTAAGCTTTAATCAATTTCGAATATAAAAGCATAAGAATAAATTAGCACTACTTCGGGTACAAAGAAACATCGTTCCAACAAAACTGGACCTACTTTTTTATTTTTTATCGAAAAATGCTTTGTAGCATGCTTGGTCCTCCAGCGGCATGAACTTTAGGACGCTTTTCACGTCCTTGATCTTTTCCTCTGGCAAGGAACAGAGCCTAGGGAGTGGGCCTGGCTCAAGTAACTCCTCAATCACAGTAACTTTGGAGACTCCTCTGCCTTTCTCAACTACTGCAGCCTCGGGTGGAATCTTCACCAGTTCATGTGAGGCAGAGCCAAAATTCTCCTTGTAATACACTCTTTTGTGCTCAGTTGAAACAAATCTCAGTTCCTTGACTTTTGTGAAGGGAACTTTCGAATATCCTTTGTATTCTTTGGAGCAGCTCTGAAAATCTAAGACGTCAGAACTTTTCATTTAAATCACAATGTACGGTTCCTTTTTCCTAGCTTTAATCATAATTCGAGTGAGGGTCAGAGATGAATGAATTTCCAACTTAGCAAAGTAATTTTTGATGGCACTATGGACAGCAACCACTTCTTGGATCGATGAGTGTCCTGGCTCGAAAAACTTCATTGTAATGGACTGAACATGGGGGAGCTTTTTCAAAGTATCCTGCTTTTGGTAGCTCGTAATACTGTTCCTGTTTTGCGGGACACAGGAGTCAGGCCACGTTATAAGCTCTTTGATATTTAGACACCCTGAAAAGATTTTTGACAATATAGCAACCACTGCACTTGCAACGTCATTTCCGGTCCGCCCTCCAATCAGCTCAGACCAGAGAGCACATAAGACCTTTTTTTCGTCTGTTTACTTGTATCTGGCTCAGCACTGTCCTTGTAATGCAGCACAGCAGTCAAGCTATAGGTATTGATCTTTCTTTTGTAAAAGAAACAAGATGCTTTCCCTCTTGGCAATGCAAATACATTCTCCAGATCAAAACAGAGGACTAGCTTGGTAAGCAATCTATCCATATCTCTTTCTACTTTGGTTTCTGCTTTTGACCTTTTATGCTTTTCAAAAATAGCTCGTTTTTCGTCAGATACTGTAGTTCCATTCCTGCATGCAACATCAAATTCTTTGCACTAATCGCACCAGTCATTTGTTGGTGTGTGGAACGACAAGTTAGATTCCGTATTGAACACTTTCCAGTATGCAGTTTCTGAGGCACTCTTGCGGCCCTCATCTTCGCACTTTCCACAATATAAGCAATACTTCTGAGCCATGTTGAAGTTAGACTCCAAATATTGTTTGGAAGTTTCAGCCTTTCGATAGTGGGACTCGACCTTTGAAAAGGAGTTAATGTGGTTAAGTATGAAGTCCATGTCTTCCTCTGATGTTTTGTTTTTGGGGATATTCTTCCTTGGAGGCGTGGGCGTTCCGCAGATATTCTTCTGCTCGTGAGCGTAGTGCATTCTCCTCTCGGTTATGTCGAACGTTGTCAGATAAAAAGATCTGCAAACCTGCCTTTCTTTTCTGTTGAAGACAACAAATTACTGGTAGTTGTTTTTCGTCCTTGTAACTTGTTTTTTTTTTTCTTCTTAGGCAGGCACTTTGTGGTTTTTGGATATAACATTTTCTTCATTTCAGCAGACAATTTCCAAAAATTATCAAAAGCATTTTTGTCTTTTTTCGGGTGGGATTTTGTAACATTCGTAGAAGCAATCTTCAGTACACTTTGAAGGCTGCACAGAACAGACTCTGCTATGCCTTTTCTTAGTCTTGGGGTTGACGTAAGCAGTCGCATCATTATTTGCTGTCTTGATCTTAGTTTTTATCCATTTGATTTCATTTCTCAATTGTTTTCTCGTTGATTTTTTTCCAGGGTCAACGCCTTCTGTGCCATTCCTATTTCCAGCTACAGGCTCTGTAAAAGAATTTGAACCTCTCTCGACATCTTTAAAACAACTAGTTTGATTATTTCGATTAGCTTGTAAATAATCAGTCGAAACCAAAACCAATGGCAACGGGGAATCGGAAAGAACTCTTTCACCTATATCAGCAACCCTTGACTCGTCTTTGTAAGAAATGATGCTTGGTTAATTTTCTGATGAGCACTCAGCAATACTCTGTGCATATTCCGAATCTTCATCAGAATTCTTAAGGTCTTCGTCAGAGCTGTAAAATAAAAAACAAATTATAGTAGTTACTCCAGCTATGGACTCAGTGAAGAACTGCAGGTTTTTGTAGTTCCGGTGAACCTCACAGAAACCATTTTGAAGCGTGTCATGTTCTAGGTTTAATCCGTAAGTGGCAAGTATCACTAATCTGTGTGGATATCATAGCCTCAGAAGGACACGCCTGGATTGGCTGAAAAGATCATCGTAACCGTCTCTTCAGCTGCTAGCTGTCACAGTTGCTTCAGTGGGTAAAATTCCAATTAAATTGTGATCCTCACTCAGTTAGGAACACAACAAATTTTCTCATTGAGCCTTCAGAAATATGATCGTTCATTGTTTTGCAGATGCTGCAGAAACATAAGGATTCGTTGCTTTTAGCAGACGATCTATGCAATCATTGAAGCTGCAGAAATGTGAAGGCACATTTCTGCACCTCCTTGTTTCCATGGATCCTGTAGGAAAGCAAATTTTAACCTTTTAACCTTCTGTTAAAAAACAATGAACCTTTACTTTTCTGACGGTTCAATGGAAAAGTCGATTTTCTAACACTGTCCTCACTGCTCGGGACCTGAACCAGCCTTAATATTGAGCTCACTTCACTTCAAATATGAATAAACATCCCCTCTATACTTATTTTAATATGCAGACCTTAGAACCAGGCAAAAACAGACATAAACATTAGGTGCATCCAGTAAAATTCTACTTTAGCTACTTTTGGCTTCTTGAAAAGGGGTTAGGTTAGGAAAAATAAAACTTTTAGGGGTAAAATTCTACTTTAGCTACTTTTGGCTGTCTTAAAAAGAGGCTAGGTTAGAAAAATGAAGCCTTCAGGGATGGGTCTACAGGTTAAGGTATATCCCGGGAAGGCATTTTGAAGTACCTACCTCCACTCATTTGCCTACATGACAGGTCTTTACCTATTGAAATTTTGGCAAAAAACATTTTACCTCAATTTTCAGTTATCAGTTCCTTTTTCTTTGGCCTTAGTTCTAAAAATGCAATTCCTGCCATTTGAGTAGAACTTTAAGCCACATTAATTTTTCTTTTTATTTCAAAATTTAGGAAATGTATTTGCATATCTTTAAAACCTTATAAACTAGTATTGAACAAAGTTTTGAAGCTGAAAACAATTTTATTATACTTCCTTTAAGCAAAAGATCTATTTTGAAAGAATTCACTTTTATAACACACAAATTTTTAAAGGTCATCAAAGGTCAGGGCCATCTAGAGAGAGAACGAGAGGAGGTAGGTACTTCAAAATACCTTATTGAGACAT
This sequence comes from Artemia sp. Qi Xiang Cuo, assembly GCF_049724085.1. Taxonomy (NCBI): domain Eukaryota; kingdom Metazoa; phylum Arthropoda; class Branchiopoda; order Anostraca; family Artemiidae; genus Artemia; species Artemia sp. Qi Xiang Cuo. The sequence continues at coordinate 33,218,373 of NC_142794.1, forward strand.
ATTTTAGCCTGTAAAACCATCCCTGAAAGTTTCATTTTCCTAACCTATCCGCTTACCAAGATAGCCAAAAGTAGCTAAAGTAGAACTTTACAGGTAAATCCTAGTAACTTACCCTCTGCTGACCTTTTGACACCCTTTCTAAGTAATTCACAGCATGTGATATGCTTTTTCCCAGATTCAGCAACAGTTTCCCAACAAATTTACTCATTTTAATAGAAGAAATCGACACTTTACCTGCCAAATTCATAAAAATGGCTTGAAAATCCCTTGCCTAGTTTTTTGGACGTGCCATTTTCTTCTTCTTCTATGAAGTGCGTGACGGCAAAACAGCCAGATACGACATTTCTCCAATACCACAATTTCGCTAGTGGATTATCAGCGATAATGTCCGATACGACAAATGGTTTTCTGTATTTTACTCAGGAGCGGTAGCCAGTAGAGCAAAACAAAAGCATATTCATATTCTACGCAAAATTTTACACTAGATGGCATTCATAACTCAATCTTGGCCGGATATACGACAATCATCCTCCCAGCCGACGAAATGGCTATCTCAAAATTATGATTGTATGTGTTTGGGGAAAAGGTGGGCGTGAGAGGGCGGTTAGTCGCCCTCCAATCACTTTCGACTATTAAAAAGGGCACTAGCCCTTTAAATTTCCAATCAAATGAGTCCTTTATGAAGTTTCTACGACAAAGCTTTCTATAAAATACCTTATACGCCCCAGGGCATATTTTACAACCCGTGTCCTGAGGGCTGTGGGGGGGGGGGGAGTGTCCTCCTCCCATAATATAAACACAATTTCTATCAACTATGTAGAAATCCACTACGTAGAACAAGATGGTTGTCTCAAAATTTTGATTGGATGTGTTTGGGGTACAGGTGGGCGTGGAAGGGGTGTCATTTCCTTCCAATCACTTTTGGCCCTTGAAAAGGGCACTAGAACTCTCGATTTCCAATCGATTTAGCCCCTTTGAAGTTTCAATGACCACCTGGGAAAAAAAATAATAATAATCATAGGCAGCGCGCTAGCACTGCCTAAGTAAAGAACGATGTGGCCACAATGTGTTTTTTTTTTCTCCATACCCGGGCACTTCGTATCGAAAGAGTCGTCGTAGAAACTTCAAAAAGGTTGATTCGATTGGAAATTAGAGTGGCTAGTGCCCTTTTTAATACTCGAAGGGGATTAGAGGGCAACTAGGTCCCCCCCCAAACCCATCATTACCCCAAACACATCCAATCAAAAAATTGTGATAGCCATTTATTCAGCGTAGTTGATTTCCAGATAGAAAATATGTTTTTGAGGAGGACACTGCCCCACAACTCTCAATGCAAGGATTTTAAGTTATGCCCTGGGAGCATATAAGGTTTTTATAGAAGTCGGTGTCGTAGAAACTTCAAAACAGGCTCATTCGATTGGAAATTCAAAGGGCTAGTACCCATTTTAAAAGTCAAAAGTGATTGGAGGGCAACTAGCCCCACCCCTCACGCCCATCATTCCTCCAAATACATCCAATCGAAATTTTGAGATAGCCATTTTATTCAGCGTAGTTGATTTCCAGGTAGAAAATGTGTTTTTGAGGAGGACACTCCCCCACAACCCTAAGGGCAAGGGTTTTAAGCTATGCCCTGGGGGCATATAAGGTTCTTATAGAAGGCGTTGTCGTAAAAACTTCAAAACAGGCTCATTCGATTGGAAATTCAAAGGGCTAGTACCCTTTTAAATAGTCAAAAGTGATTGGAGAGCAACTAGCCCCCCCACGCCCCTCATTCCCCCAAACACATCCAATCAAGTTTCGAGATAGCAATTTTTTTTAGCGTAGTTCATTTCCAGATAGAAAATATGTTTTTAAGGAGGACACTCCCCACCAACCCTCAGGGCAACGGTTTTAAGTTATGCCCTGGGGGCATATAAGGTTTTTATAAAAGGCCATGTTGTAGAAACTTCAAAACAGGCTCAATCGATTGGAAATTCAAAGGGCTAGTGCCGTTTTTAATAGTCAAAAGTGATTGGAGGGCAACTAACCCCCCCCCCCCCCCGCATTCCCCAAAAGACATCCAATCAAAATTTTGAGATAGCAATTTTGTTTAGCGTAGGCTAGTTGATTTCCAGGTAGAAAATATGCTTTTTAGGAGGACACTCCCCTGCAACCCTCAGGGCAAAGGTTTTAAGTTATGACCTGGGGGCATATAAGGTTTTTATAGAAGGTGTTGTCGTAGAAACTTCAAAACACGCTCATTCAATTGGATTTTCAAAGGGCTAGTGCCCTTTTTAAAACTCGAAAGAGACTGGAGGGCAACTAGCCCCCCCCCCCGCACGCCCAACATTCCCCCCAACACAACCAATCACAATTTTGAGATAGCCATTTTGTTCAGCATAGTTGATTTCCAGATAGAAAATATGTTTTTGAGAAGGACACTCCCCAACAATCCTCAGGGCAAGGGTTTTAAGTTATGCCCTCGGGGCATATAAGGTTTTAATAAAAGGTGTTGTCGTAGAAACTTCTAAAAAGGCTAATTCGATTGGAAATTCAAAGGGCTAGTGCCCTTTTTAATAGCCAAAAGTTATTTGAGGGCAACTAGCCCCCCACGCCCATCATTCCCCCAAACACATCCAATTAAAATTTTGAGATAGTCATTTTGTTCAGCGTAGCTGATTTTTAGATAGAAAATATGTTTTTGAGGAGGACACTACCCCACAACCCTCAGGGCAAGGGTTTTAAGTTATGCCCAGGGGGAATATAATGTTTTTATAGAAGGCGTTATCGTAGAAACTTCAAAAAAAGCTCATTTGATTGAAAATTCAAAGGGCTAGTGCCCTTTTGTAATAGTCAAAAGTGATTGGAGGGCGACTAGCCCCCCATGCCCATCATTCCCTCCAAAACATCCAATCAAAATTTTGAGATAGCCATTTTGTTCAGCGTAATTGATTTCCAGATAGAAAATATGTTTTTGAGAAGGACACTCCCCAACATCCCTCAGGGCAAGGGTTTAAATTTATGCCCAGGGGGTATATAAGGTTGTTGAAGAAGGCGTTGTCGTATATACTTCAATAAACGCTCATTCGACTGGAAATTCAAAGAGCTAGTGCCCTTTTTAATAGTCGAAAGTGATTGGAGGGCAACTGGCCCCCCCCCCACACCCATCATTCCCCCAAACACATCCAATGAAAATTTTGAGATAGCCATTTTGTTCAGCGTAGTTGATTTCCATATAGAAAAGATATTTTTTAGGAGGACACTCCCCCACAACCCTCAGGGCAAGGATTTTAAGTTATGCCATTGGGGCATATAAGGTTTTTATTGAAATCTTTGTCTTAGAAACGTGAAAAAGGGCTCATTCGATTTTAAATTCAAAGGACTAGGACCCTTTTTAATAGTCGAAAGTGATTAGAGGGCAAATAACCCCCTCTCACGCCCACCTTTTTCCCAAACACATCCAATAAAAAATTTGAGATATCTATTTTATTAAACATAGTTGAACGTTTTGGAAAATAGGTCTTTAAGGATGACAACCGCTCCCCCCACAGCCCTCAGGGCAAAAGTTGTAAGTTGTGCCCTGGGGGTATATAAAGTTTTTATTGAAATCATTGCCGTAGAAACTTCAAAAGGGCTCATTCAATTGGAAATTGGAAGGGCTAGTGCATTTTTTAATAGTTGATAGTGATTGAATAGCGACTAACGCCCCTCTCACGCCCACCATTTTCCCAAACACATCGAATTACAATTTTGAGATATCCATTTTGTTCAACGTAGTTGAAACTTCTGGAAGTTTTTGTCTTTTAGGATGATAACCCCTCAGAGCCCTCAGTGCAAGGGTTGTAAGTTATGCCCTGGGGTCATATAAAGTTTTCATTGAAAGCGTTGCCGTAGAAACTTCAAAAGGGCTCATTCAATTGGAAATTGAAAGGGCTAGTGCCTTTTTTAATAGTTGAAAGTGACTATATAGTGACTAACGCCTCTCTCATGCCCACTATTTTCCCAAACACATGCAATCAAAATTTTGAGATATCCGTTTTGTTAAACGTAGTTGAAGTTCTGGAAATTAGGTCTTTTAGATTGATAACCCCCTCAGAGCCCTCAGTGCAAGGGTTGTAAGTTATGTCCTGGGGGCATATAAGGTTTCAAATAAGGTTCGAAATCGAAAAGCCTAGTGCCCTTTTTAATAGTCGAAAGTGATTGGAAGACTTGACATTTTTATATTAAAGATCGATATGGATATAATGTATTATTTTCTTGTTGTTGTTGTTGTTTAGACCAGGGCACTTTGTATCGAAGGAGTTGTCGTAGGAACTTCGAAAAGGGTCAAACTTTAGTGCCCTTTTTAATAGTCGAAAGTAATTGCAGGGCACCTAGCCCTCCCCCCACGCCCATCATTTCCCAAAACGCATCCAATCAAAATTTTGAGATTGCCATTTTGTTCAGCGTAGGCTAGTTGATTTCCAGATAGAAAATTTGTTTTTGAGGAGGACACTCCCCCGCAACCCTCAGGTCAAAGTTTTTAAGTTATGCCCTGGGGGCATATAAGGTTTTTATAGAAGGTGTTCTCGTAGAAACTTCAAAACAGGCTCATTCAACTGGAAATTCAAAGGGCTAGTGCCCTTTTTAAAACTCGAAAGTGATAGGAGGGCAACTAGCCCCCCCACGCCCGTCATTCCCCCCAACACATCCAATCAAAATTTTGAGATAGCCATTTTGCTCTGCAAAGTTGAAATCCAGATAGAAAATATGTTTTTGAGAAGGACACTCTCTCACATCCCTAAGGGAAAGGGTTTTAAATTATTCCCTGGCAGTATGCAAGGTTTTTAAAGAAAGTGCTATCGTAGAAACTTTAAAAAAGGCTAATGCGATTGGAGATTCAAAGGGCTAGTGCCCTTTTTAATAGTCAAAAATTATTTGAGGGCAACTAGAACCCCCACGCCCATCATTCCCCCAAATACATTCAATTAAAATTTTTAGAATGCCATTTGATTCAGCTTAGTTGATTTCCAGATAGAAAATATGTTTTTGAGGAGGACAATCCCCCGCAACACTTAGGGCAAGGGTTTTAAGTTATGCCCAGGGGGCATATAATGTTTTTATTGAAAGCGTTGTCGTAGAAACTTCAAAAAAAGCTCATTCGATTGAAAATTCAAAGGGCTAGTGCCCTTTTTAATAGTCGAAAGTGATTGGAGGGCAACTAGCCCCCACACAAATCATTCCCCCAAACACATCCAATAAAAATTTTGAGATATCCATTTTGTTCAGCGTAGTTGATTTACAGATAGGCAAGGGTTTTGAGTTGTGCCCTGGGGGCATATAAGGTTTTTATAGAAGGCCAAGTCGTAAAAACTTCAAAACAGGCTTATTCGATTGGAAATTCAAAGGGCTAGTGCCCTTTTTAAAAGTCAAAAGTGATTGGAGGGCAACTATCCCCCCATGCCCATCAATCCCCCAAATATATCCAATCAAAATGTTTAGATCGTCATTTTGTTCAGCGTAGTTGTTTTCCAGATAGAAAATATGTTTTTGAGGAGGAAACTCCCTCAAAACCCCCAGGGCAAGGGTTTTAAGCTATGCCCTGGGGGCATATAAGGTTTTTATAGAAGGCTTTGTCGTAGAAACTTCAAAACTGGCTCATTCGATTGGAAATTCAAAGGGCTAGTAACTTTTGTAATAATCGAAAGTGATTGGAGGGCAACTAGCCCCCCCCCACGCCCCGCATTCCCCCAAACACATCACATCAAAATTTTGAGATAGCCATTTTGTTCAGCGTAGTTGATTTCCAGATAGAAAATATGTTTTTGTGGAGGAAACTCCCCCACAACCTTAAGGGCAAGGGTTTTAAGTTATGCCCTGGGGGCATATAAGGTTTTTATAGAAGGCCATGTCGTAGAAACCTCAAAACAGGTTCATTCGATTGGAAATTCAAAGGGCTAGTGCCGTTTTTAAAAGTCAAAAGTGATTGGAGGGCAACTATCCACCCCCCTCCATGCACATCATTTCCCCAAACATAGCCAATCAAAATTTTTAGATAGCCATTTTGTTCAGCGTAGTTGTTTTCCAGAGAGAAAATATGTTTTTGAGGAGGATATTCCCTCACAACCCCCAGGGCAAGGGTTTTAAGTTATGCCCTGGGGGCATATAAGGTTTCTATAGAAGGTGTTGTCGTAGAAACTTCAAAACAGGCTCATTCGATTGGAAATTCAAGGGCTAGTAACCTTTTGTAATAGTCGAAAGTGATTGAAGGGCAGCTAGCCATGCCAATCATTCCCCCAGACACATCCAATCAAAATTTTGAGATAGCCATTTTGTTAAGCGTAGTTTATTTCCAGATAGAAAATATGTTTTTGAGGAGGGACACTCCCCCACATCCCTCAGGGCAAGGGTTTAAAGTTATGCCCTGGGGGTATATAAGGTTTTTGAAGAAGGCGTTGTCGTAGAAACTTCAATAAAAGCTCATCCGATTGGAAATTCAAAGGGATAGTGCCCTTTTTAATGGTCGAAAGAGATTGGAGGACAACTAGCCCCCCCCCACACCCATCATTCCCCTAAACACATCCAATAAAAATTTTGAGATAGCCATTTTGTTCAGGGTAGTTGATTTCCAGATAGAAAACATTTTTTTAGGAGGACACTCCCCCACAACCCTCAGGGCAAGGATTATAAGTTATGGCCTTGGGGCATATAAGGTTTTTATTGAAATCTTTGTCGTAGAAACTTGAAAAAGGGCTCATTCGATTTGAAATTCAAAAGATTAGTGCCCTTTTTAACAGTCGAAAGTGATTTGAGAGCAACTAACCCCCCTCTTACGCCCAGCTTTTCTCCAAACACATCCAATCAAAATTTTTAGATAGCTAATTTATCCAACGTAGTTGAAAGTTTTGGAAATAGGTCTTTAAGGATGACAACCCGCTCCCCCCACAGCCTTCAGGGCAAGGATTGTAAGTTATGCCCTGGGGGCATCTAAAATTTTTATATAAAGCATTGTTGTAGAAACTTCAAAATGGCACACTCAATTGGAAATTGAAAGGGCTACTACCTTTTTTAATAGTTGAAAGTTATTGGATAGTGACGAACGCCCCTCTCACGCCAACCATTTTCCCAAACACATCGAATTAAAATTTTGAGATATCTATTTTTTTCAACGTAGTTGAAAGTTCTGGAAGTTTTTGTCTTTTAGGATGATAACCCCCTCAGAGCCCTCAGTGCAAGGGTTGTAAGTTATGCCCTGGGGTCATATAAAGTTTTCATTGAAAGTGTTGCCGTAGAAACTTCAAAAGGGCTCATTCAATTGGATATTGAAAGGGCTAGTGCCTTTTTTAATAGTTGAAAGTGACTAGATAGCGACTAACGCTTCTCTCATGCCCACCATTTTCCCAAACACATCCAATCAAAATTTTGAGATATCCACTTTGTTCAACGTAGTTGAAGTTCTGGAAATTATGTCTTTTAGGATGATAACCCCCTCAGAGCCCTCAGTGCAAGGGTTTTAAGTTATGCCCTGGGGGCATATAAGGTTTCGAATAAGGTTCGAAATCGAAAAGCCTAGGGCCCTTTTTAACAGTCGAAAGTGATTAGAAGACTTGACATTTTTATGTAGTAAAGATCGATATGGGTATAATGTATTATTTTTTTGTTGTTGTTGTTGTTTAGACCAGGGCACCTTGTATCGAAGGAGCTGTCGTAGGAACTTCAAAAAGGGTAAAACTTTAGTGCCCTTTTTAATAGTCGAAAGTGATTGCAGGGCACCTAGCTCTCCCCCCAGGCCCATCATTTCCCAAAACACATCCAATCAAAATTTTGAGATAGCCATTTTGTTCAGCGTAGGCTAGTTGATTTCCAGATAGAAAATTTGTTTTTGAGGAGGACACTCCCCCGCAACCCTCAGGTCAAAGTTTTTAAGTTATGCCCTGGGGGCATATAAGGTTTTTATAGAAGGTGTTCTCGTAGAAACTTCAAAACAGGCTCATTCAACTGGAAATTCAAAGGGCTAGTGCCCTTTTTAAAACTCGAAAGTGATAGGAGGGCAACTAGCCCCCCCAAGCCCGTCATTCCCCCAAACACATCCAATCAAAATTTTGAGATAGCCATTGTGCTCAGCAAAGTTGATTTCCAAATAGAAAATAAGTTTTTGAGAAGGACAATCCCCTAAAACTCTTAGGGCAAGGGTTTTAAGTTATGCCCTGCGCGTATCTAAGGTTTATTATAGAAGGTGTTGTCATAGAAACTTAAAAAAAGACTAATTCGATTTGAAATTCAAAGGGATAGTGCCCTTTTTAATAGTCAAAAGTGATTGGAGGGCAACTAGAACCCCCACGCCCATCATTCCCCCAAATACATTCAATTAAAATTTTTAGATAGCCATTTGATTCAGCGTAGTTGATTTCCAGATAGAAAATATGTTTTTGAGGAGGACAATCCCCCACAACACTCAGGGCAAGGGTTTTAAGTTATGCCCAGGGGGCATATAATGTTTTTATTGAAGGCGTTGTCGTAGAAACTTCAAAAAGAGCTCATTTGATTGAAAATTCAAAGGGCTAGTGCCCTTTTTGATAGTCGAAAGTGATTGGAGGGCAACTAGCCCCCACGCAAATCATTCCCCCAAACACATCCAATAAAAATTTTGAGATAGCCATTTTGTTCAGCGTAGTTGATTTACACATAGAAAAAATGTTTTGAGGAGGATGCTCCCCCACAGCCCTCAGGGAACGGGTTTTAAGTTATGCCCTGGGGGCATATAAGTTTTCATAGAAGGCGTTGTCGTAGAAGCTTCAAAACAGGCTCATTCGATTGGACATTTAAAGGGCTAGTACCCTTTTTAATAGTCAAAAGTGCTTGGAGGGCAACTAGGCATCCCCCCCCTCACGCCCATCATTCCTCCAAATACATCCAATCATAATTTTGAGATAGCCATTTGGTTCAGCGTAGTTTATTTCCAGATAGAAAATAAGTTTTTGAGGAGGACACTCCCCCACAACCCTCGGGGCAAGGGTTTTGAGTTGTGCCCTGGGGGCATATAAGGTTTTTATAGAAGGCTATGCCGTAAAAACTTCAAAACAGGCTCATTCGATTGGAAATTCAAAGGGCTAGTGCCCTTTTTAAAAGTCAAAAGTGATTGGAGTGCAACTATCCCCCCCATGCCCATCATTCCTCCAAATATATCCAATTAAAATTTTGAGACAGCCATTTGGTTGAGCGTAGTTGATTTCCTGATAGAAAATATGTTTTTGAGGAGGACACTCCCCCACAACCCTCAGGGCAAGGGTTTTGACTTGTGCCCTGGGGGCATATAAGGTTTTTATAGAAGGCATTGCCGTAAAAACTTCAAAACAGGCTCATTCGATTGGAAATTCAAAGGGCTAGTGCCCTTTTTAAAAGTCAAAAGTGATTGGACAGCAACTATCCCCCCATGCCCATCATTCCCCCACATATATCCAATCAAAATTTTTAGATAGTCATTTTGTTCAGCGTAGTTGTTTTCCAGATAGAAAATATGTTTTTGAGGAGGACACTCCCTCAAAACCCCGAGGGCAAGGGTTTTAAGCTATGCCCTGGGGGCATATAAGGTTTTTATAGAAGGCGGTGTCGTAGAAACTTCAAAACCGGCTCATTCGATTGGAAATTCAAAGGGCTAGTAACTTTTCGTAATAATCGAAAGTTATTGGAGGGCAACTAGCCCCCCCCCCCACGCCAATCATTCCCCCAAACACATCCAATCAAAATTTTGAGATAGCCTTTTTATTCAGCGTAGTTGAATTCCAGATAGAAAATATGTTTTTGAGGAGGACACTCCCCCACAACCCTCAGGGCAAGGGTTTGAAGATATGCCCTGGGGGCATATAAGGTTTTTATAGAAGGCCATGTCGTAGAAACTTCAAAACAGGCTCAATCGATTGGAAATTCAAAGGGCTAGTGCCGTTTTTAAAAGTCAAAAGTGATTGGAGGGCAACTATCTCCCCCTCCATGCACATCTTTTCCCCAAACATAGCCAATCAAAATTTTTAGATAGCCATTTTGTTCAGCGTAGTTGTTTTCCAGATAGAAAATATGTTTTTGAGGAGGACATTCCCTCACAGCCCTCAGGGCAAGGGTTTCAAGTTATGCCCTGGGGGCATATAAGGTTTCTATAGAAGGTGTTGTCGTAGAAACTTCAAAACAGGCTCATTCGATTGGAAATTCAAAGGGCTAGTAACCTTTTTAATAGTCGAAAGTGATTGAAGGGCAACTAGCCATGCCAATCATTTCCCCAAACACATCCAATCAAAATTTTGAGATAGCCATTTTGTTCAGCGTAGATTATTTCCAGATAGAAAATATGTTTTTGAGGAGGGACACTCCCCCACATCTCTCAGGGCAAGGGTTTAAAGTTATGCCCTGGGGGTATATAAGGTTTTTAAAGAAGGCGTTGTCGTAGAAACTTCAATAAAAGCTCATTCGATTGGAAATTCAAAGGGCTAGTGCCCTATTTAATAGTCAAAAGTGATTGGAGGGCAACTAGCCCCCCCCCACACCCATCAGTCCCCCAAACACAACCAATAAAAAAATATAGAGATAGCTATTTTGTTCAGGATAGTTTATTTCCAGATAGAAAACATTTTTTGAGGAGGACACTCCCCCACAACCCTCAGGGCTCGGATTATAAGTTATGCCCTTGGGGCATATAAGGTTTCTATTTAAATCTTTGTCGTAGAAACTTGAAAAAGGGCTCATTCGATTTGAAATTCAAAAGATTAGTGCCCTTTTTAACAGTCGAAAGTGATTTGAGAGCAACTAACCCCCCTCTTACGCCCAGCTTTTCTCCAAACACATCCAATCAAAAATTTTAGATAGCTAATTTATCCAACGTAGTTGAAAGTTTTGGAAATTAGGTCTTTAAGGATGAAAACCTCTCCCCCCACAGCCCTCTGGGCAAGGGTTGTAAGTTATGCCCTGGAGGCGTATAAAGTTTTCATTTAAAGCGTTGTCATAGAAACTTCAAAAGGGCTCATTCAATTGGAAATTGAAATGGCTAGTGCCTTTTTTAATAGTTGAAAGTGATTGGAGAGCGACTAATGCCCCTCTCACGCCCACCATTTTCTAAAACACATCGAATTAAAATTTTGAGATATCTATTTTTTTCAACGTAGTTGAAAGTTCTGGAAGTTTTTGTCTTTTAGGATGATAACCCCCTCAGAGCCCTCAGTGCAAGGGTTGTAAGTTATGCCCTGGGGTCATATAAAGTTTTCATTTAAAGCGTTGCCGTAGAAACTTCAAAAGGGCTCATTCAATTGGATATTGAAAGGGCTAGTGCCTTTTTTAATAGTTGAAAGTGACTAGATAGCGACTAACGCTTCTCTCATGCCCACTATTTTCCCAAACACATCCAATCAAAATTTTGAGATATCCATTTTGTTCAACGTAGCTGAAAGTTCTGGAAATTAGGTCTTTTAGGATGATAACCCCCTCAGAGCCCTCAGTGCAAGGGTTGTAAGTTATAACCTGGGGACATATAAGGTTTCGAATAAGGTTCGAAATCGAAAAGCCTAGGGCCCTTTTTAATAGTCGAAAGTGATTAGAAGACTTGACATTTTTATATTAAAGATCGATATGGATATAATGTATTATTTTTTTGTTGTTGTTGTTGTTTAGACCAGGGCACTTTGTATCGAAGGAGTTCTCGTAGGTACTTCGAAAAGGGTCAAACTTTAGTGCCCTTTTTAATAGTCGAAAGTGATTGGAGGGCACCTAGCCCTCCCCCCACGCCCATCATTCCCCAAAACACATCCAATCAAAATTTTGAGATAGCCATTTTGTTCAGCGTAGGCTAGTTGATTTCCAGATAGAAAATATGTTTTTGAGGAGGACACTCCCCCGCAACCCTCAGGTCAAAGTTTTTAAGTTATGCCCTGGGGGCATATAAGGTTTTTTTAGAAGGCGTTCTCGTAGAAACTTCAAAACAGGCTCATTCAACTGGAAATTCAAAGGGCTAGTGCCCTTTTTAAAACTCGAAAGTGATAGGAGGGCAACTAGCCCCCCCAAGCCCGTCATTCCCCACAACACATCCAATCAAAATTTTGAGATAGCCATTTTGCTCAGCAAAGTTGATTTCCAGATAGAAAATATATTTTTGAGAAGGAAACTCCCCAACAACCCTCAGGGCAAGGGTTTTAAGTTATGCCCTGGGGGTATATAAGGTTTTATAGAAGGGGTTGCCGTAGAAACTTCAAAAATGGCTAATTCGATTTGAAATTCAAAGGGCTAGCGCCCTTTTTAATAGTCAAAAATTATTTGAGGGCAACTAGAACCCCCACGCCCATCATTCCCCCAAATACATTCAATTAAAATTTTTAGATAGCCATTTGATTCAGCTTAGTTGATTTCCAGATAGAAAATATGTTTTTGAGGAGGACACTCCCCCACAACCCTCAGGGCAAGGGTTTTAAGTTATGCCCAGGGGGCATATAATGTTTTTATTGAAGGCGTTGTCGTAGAACCTTCAAAAAAGCTCATTCGATTGAAAATTCTAAGGGCTAGTGCCCTCTTTAATAGTCGAAAGTGATTGGAGGGCAACTAGCCCTACCCACGCAAATCATTCCCCCAAACACATCCAATAAAAATTTTGAGATAGCCATTTTGTTCAGCGTAGTTGATTTACACATAGAAAAAATGTTTTGAGGAGGATGCTCCCCCCAAGCCCTCAGGGAAAGGGTTTTAAGTTATGCCCTGGGGGCATATAAGTTTTCATAGAAGGCGTTGTCGTAGAAGCTTCAAAACAGGCTCATTCGATTGGAAATTTAAAGGGCTAGTACCCTTTTTAATAGTCAAAAGTGCTTGGAGGGCAACTAGGCCCCCCCCCCCCCCCCTCACGCCCATCATTCCTCCAAACACATCCAATCAAAATTTTGAGATAGCCATTTGGTTCAGCGTAGTTGATTTCCTGATAGAAAATAAGTTTTTGAGGAGGACACTCCCCCACAACCCTCGGGGCAAGGGTTTTGAGTTGTGCCCTGGGGGCATATAAGGTTTTTATAGAAGGCCATGTCGTAAAAACTTCAAAACAGGTTCATTCGATTGGAAATTCAAAGGGCTAGTGCCCTTTTTAAAAGTCAAAAGTGATTGGAGGGCAACTATCCCCGCCCATGCCCATCATTCCTCCAAATATATCCAATTAAAATTTTGAGATAGCCATTTGGTTGAGCGTAGTTGATTTCCAGATAGAAAATATGTTTTTGAGGAGGACACTCCCCCACAACCCTCAGGGCAAGGGTTTTGAGTTGTGCCCTGGGGGCATATAAGGTTTTTATAGAAGGCCATGTCGTAAAAACGTCAAAACAGGTTCATTCGATTGGAAATTTAAAGGGCTAGTACCCTTTTTATAGTCGAAAGTGATTGGAGGGCAACTATCCCCCCATGCCCATCATTCCCCCAAACATATCCAATCAAAATTTTTAGATAGTCATTTTGTTCAGCGTAGTTGTTTTCCAGATAGAAAATATGTTTTTGAGGAGGACACTCCCTCAAAACCCCGAGGGCAAGGGTTTTAAGCTATGCCCTGGGGGCATATAAGGTTTTTATAGAAGGCGTTGTCGTAGAAACTTCAAAACCGGCTCATTCGATTGGAAATTCAAAGGGCTAGTAACTTTTTGTAATAATCGAAAGTGATTGGCGGGCAACTAGCCCCCCCCCCACGCCAATCATTCCCCCAAACACATCTAATCAAAATTTTGTGATAGCCTTTTTATTCAGCGTAGTTGATTTCCAGATAGAAAATATGTTTTTGAGGAGGACACTCCCCAACAACTCTAAGGGCAAGGGTTTTAAGTTATGCCCTGGGGGCATATAAGGTTTTTATAGAAGGCCATGTCGTAGAAACCTCAAAACAGGCTCATTCGATTGGAAATTCAAAGGGCTAGTGCCGTTTTTAAAATTCAAAAGTGATTGGAGGGCAACTAACCCCCCCTCCATGCACATCTTTTCCCCAAACATAGCCAATCAAAATTTTTAGATAGCCATTTTGTTCAGCGTAGTTGTTTTCCAGATAGAAAATATGTTTTTGAGGAGGACATTCCCTCACAACCCCCATGGCAAGGGTTTCAAGTTATGCCCTGGGGGCATATAAGGTTTTTATAAAAGGTGTTGTCGTAGAAACTTCAAAACAGGCTCATTCGATTGGAAATTCAAAGGGCTAGTAACCTTTTGTAATAGTCGAAAGTGATTGAAGGGCAACTAGCCATGCCAATCATTCCCCGAAACACATCCAATCAAAATTTTGAGATAGCCATTTTGTTCAGCGTAGATTATTTCCAGATAGAAAATATGTTTTTGAGGAGGGACACTCCCCCACATCTCTCAGGGCAAGGGTTTAAAGTTATGCCCTGGGGGTATATAAGGTTTTTAAAGAAGGCTTTGTCGTAAAAACTTCAATAAAAGCTCATTCGATTGGAAATTCAAAGGGCTAGTGCCCTTTTTAATATTCAAAAGAGATTGGAGGGCAACTAGCCCCCCCCCCCCCACCCATCATTCCCCCAAACACATCCAATAAAAAAATATAGAGATAACCATTTTGTTCAGCGTAGTTGATATCCAGATAAAAAATATATTTTTTAGGAGGACACTCCCCCACAACCCTCAGGGCAAGGATTTTAAGTTATGGCCTGGGGGCATATAATGTTTTTATCTAAATCTTTGTCGTAGAAACTTGAAAAGGGGCTCATTCGATTTGAAATTCAAAAGATTAGTGCCCTTTTTAATAGTCGAAAGTGATTTGAGAGCAACTAACCCCCCTCTTACGCCCAGCTTTTCTCCAAACACATCCAATCAAAATTTTTAGATAGCTAATTTATCCAACGGAGTTGAAAGTTTTGGAAATAGGTCTTTAAGTATGACAACCCCTTCCCCCACAGCCCTCAGGGCAAGGGTTGTAAGTTATGCCCTGGGGGCATATAAAGTTTTTATTGAAAACATTTTCGTAGAAACTTCAAAAGGGCTCATTGAATTGGAAATTGAAAGGGCTAGTGCCTTTTTTAATAGTTGAAAGTGATTGTATAGCGACTAACGCCCCTCTCACGCCCACCATTTTCCCAAACACATCAAATTAAAATTTTGAGATATCCATTTTGTTCAACGTAGATGAAAATTCTGGAAATTTTGTTTTTTAGGATGATAAACCCCTCAGAGCCCTCAGTACAAAGTTCTTAAGTTATGCCCTGGGGGCATATAAAGTTTTTATTGAAAGCGTTGCCGTAGAAACTTCAAAAGGGCTCATTCAATTGGAAATTGAAAGGGCTAGTGCCTTTTTAATAGTTGAGAGTGATTGGATAGCGACTAACGCCTCTCTCATGCCCACCATTTTCCCAAACACATCAATGCAAAGTTTTTAGATATTCATTTATTTCGATGTAGTCCAAAGATCTGGAGATTAGGCCTTTTAGCATGATAACCCCGTCCAAACCCTCAGTGCAAGGACTGATAGCTATACCCTGGGGGCATATAAGGTTTCAAATAAGGTTCGAAATCGAAAAGCCTAGTGCCCTTTTTAATAGTCGAAAGTGATTGGAAGACTTGACATTTTTATATAGTAAAGATCGATGTGGGTATAATGTATTATTTTGTTGTTGTTGTTGTTGTTTAGACTAGGGCACTTTGTATCGAAGGAGCTGTCGTAGGAACTTCGAATAGGGTCAAACTTTAGTACCCTTTTTAATAGTCGAAAGTGATTGGAGGGCACCTAGCCCCTCCCCCACGCCCATCATTCCGCAAAACACATCAAAATTTTGAGATAGCCATTTTGCTTTGCGTAGTCTAGTTGATTTTCAGATAGAAAATGTGTTTTGAGGAGGACACTCCCCCGCAACCCTCAGGTCAAAGGTTTTAAGTTATGCCCTGGGGGTATATAAGGTTTTTATAGAAGGCGTTGTCGTAAAAACTTCAAAACAGACTCATTCAATTGAAAATTCAAAGGGCTAGTGCCCTTTTTAAAAGTCGAAAGTGATTGGAGGGCAACTAGCCCCCCCCCCCACGCCAATCATTCCCCTAAACAAATCTAATCAAAATTTTGAGATAGCCATTTTGTTCAGCATAGTTGATTTCAAGATAGAAAATATGGTTTTGAGAAGGACACTCCCCTTAAACCCTCAGGGCAAGGGTTTTAAGTTATGCCCTGGGGCATATAAGGTTTTTATAGATGGAGTTGTCGTAGAAGCTTCAAAAAAGGCTAATTTGATTGGAAATTCAAAGGGCTAGTGCCCTTTTGAATAGTCAAAAGTTATTTGAGGGCAATTACCCCCCCACGCCCATCATTCCCCACAACACATCCAATAAAAATTTTGAGATAACCATTTCGTTCAGCGTAGTTGATTTCCAGATAGAAAATATGTTTTTCAGGAGGACACTCCCCCACAACCCTCAGGTTAAGGGTTTTAAGTTATGCCCAGGGGGCATATAATGTTTTTATAAAAGGCGTTGTCGTATAAACTTCAAAAAAAGGTCATTTGATTGAAAATTCAAAGGGATAGTGCCCTTTTTGATAGTCAAAAGTGATTGGTTGGCAACTAGCTCCCCACGCCCATCATTCTACCAAACACCCCCAATAAAAATTATTAGAAACCTATTTTGGTTAGCATAGTCGACTTCCGAATAGGAAACATGTTTTTGAGGACGATACTCCACCACAGCCCTCAGGGCAAAGGTTTTAATCTATACCTTGGGGGCATATAAGAAAGTTGTTGGCACAATGTATTATTTATTAATTTTTTCCTTTAGAGCAGGGCATTTCGTATCGAAGAAGCTGTCGTAGAAACTTTGCCCTCCCATTTGCCCATTATGTTTAAAAACTAAATGTTGCCTTAAGATTAAATCAAAATGCACTGTGATAATTCTAATTCCCAAAAAGGCATCTCAGCAGGATCCCAAGAACAACTGAGGGTATTATGTTCAAACTTTCGAGGCTATTTCTGCTCTTAAAATTTAACCAAATCAAAATAGTGTAAGTGTATCCAAGCTATCAAAGAAAGTAAACAGATTTTTTTGCGAATGGTATCAAGTTTTCCATTTCAGGTTAACTAGAGGAGGTATGAAACTAAGTTAAACATTACTATTTGTGTCCAGATTTTTAAAAGGGTCTATGTTGTTAAAAATTGCTTAAAATTTTTCTTCAGCAAACAAATAGCAGGCCAAACTATAAAGTCTTAAAAAATGAAAAGATTTTAAGTATTATTTTCTTTTTCCCTGAAATAGACTATATCACTACAAAAACGAACAGAAACTAATGAAAAAAAACTTTTTCCACAAAATAAGTTTTTCAAAGAAAAGTAAAAAACTCCATTCAACCAAAAATGAGAAAAACTGAAATCAAATAATCTACTAAGCTCAAAAATACCACAAATCAGCATCGATAAATAAATGAAACCCAAAACGAACAGAAATTACAATAAATAACGGAGTCAAACTCAAAACGAGCAGAAATTAACATAAGTTGGGCGAAAACCCCAATGCCTTCTCAAGGCCAGAACAAAATTTGCACTTTTCTGAAAAAATACAAATTAATGTGCATTGTCAGTTTAATATACATATACTGATATTTAGTAATCAAAATATTAAAATTATTTGATTTATTAAAGTTATAAAAGTAAAAACATTTATATTTTTTTCAGTAAAGTGCAAATTTTGTTCTAGCCTTGGGAAGGCATAACGGTTTTTTATGTTAATTTCTGCTCGTTTTGTGTTTGACTCGGTTATTTATAGTAATTTCTGTTCGTTTTGGGTTTCATTTATTTATCGATGCTGATTTGTGGTAGTTTTTAGCTTGGTAGATTATTTGATTTTATTTTTGCTCATTTTTTGTTTAATGGAGTTCTTTACTTTTTTTTGAAAAACTTATTTTGTGGAATTTTTTTTTTTAATTATTAATAGTAATAAAACATAGGAGCCCTATGGCCTATACTTTAGGCAAAGCTATAGTGTTGCCTCTGATTCTCTCTACTGTTCTTAAGACTCACAAACTTGGACTTCATATATTTCCTTTGAAAAATTTTTTTGATTTTCTTTATTATATTATATATTTTTATATTTTTGATAAATATTTCCTTTGATTTTCTCCTACCAAATTTGTAAATCGGCTGATTGTTATTGCCCAAAAAAAGCTTAGCACCTTACAGGGACACATTTACGACACTGTCAATTCCCAAAGCAAATTACTTTTAAAAGCTTGAAAACGTGAAACGTAATTCTCCTTTAAAGGTAAAATTTGATGCTCATTTGCTTTATCTACCATTAGTCAGGGTCAGAATATCTTTTAAAACTCCCCAATTAGAAAGCTAACTGATAAACAAGGCTATCAGTAAGTTTTTGTCCTTTTCTTGATTATGCTAGGCTAATTTGCCAGTGAGCCAAGCCTTCAAGATGCTGATGGGATGGTGTTTTTCAGTGTAGTCTATGGGTCCTTTTCAAAGAGCTCATGCTAAAAAAGTGAAAGTAAGGAGTTACTTGTTTCAATATTAGGCATAACTAACACTGATTTTTGAATTAGGGTAAGACCCCAGTAAATTTCTAGGTGGCCCTATAATTTAGCTAGGATGAAAGTGAAAATGGTAAAAATTTAGAATTGGTACTCCCAATAAGGAGATGTGTTAAGAAAACAATTCTTACTTTAAAATATGTATAATGATCCCATGGGTGCCCATAAGCTGAATTCCAGGGCAAACCTCATCTAATTGGCACTTTTTATACTATATAATAGAAATCTCAGAACAAAAATATAAAAATAAGGGAGCATCATTCAGCCAGGGGGGTGGACACCCCCCCCCTTATGGGCGCCCATGAATGGGCGCGATAGTTAACATATTATCCTAGGGGAGAACCTTTATCATCAAGTCTTTCCTCTTTTTTCATTCTTTTTCTAACATCAAGGGTCAATGAAGAATTAAAATTCAACAAACACACCCAAACAGCGGTTGCCAAAGCACCTCAGACCCTCGGAATAATTAGGTGTACAGTACGTAGCAGATCATCTAAAGTCATGATGAAGCTGTACAAGGGTCTTGTGCAACCATTGCTGGAGTTTGGGATGTGTGTTGCCACGCCTCTGAATAAGAGTGACCAACAGAAAATAGAGTCTGTTCAAAGGCGTTCAACCAAAGCTATTGATGGATGCAAGAGCCTTAACTATCCATCCCGCCTGAACAAACTACAGCTCCCAACACTCGTCTACAGATGGCAGAGGGGCGATGTCATTATGGCTTACAAGCTACTGCATGCTGATTCCTCTTCTCAGAGTCCTATCCAACTTGACGAATCATCCAGGACAAGAGGACATAGCAAGAAGCTATCGAGGAAGAGAGCTTATATTAGACTCTACAACCCCTATTTTTCGAAAAGAGTAGTGGCTCTCGGCAAGTCTTCCCAGTGTAGCTGTCACTACTCCCTCTTTCAATGCACTCAAGATCGGCATTGATAAGAATTGGTCCACCAAACCATGGAAAACAGAGTGGGATGCCGCCAAACCAGTGACTCCCCATCGTCACTGACCAGCAACTCTACAGGATCTTTCCTTATTTGGCTGGACAATGCAATTTAAGGTAATAAAAGAAAAAATTCAATTTCCTCCACCCTAGAAATGCAATGCATAAATCTTTTGAAATTGCTCTTATAAATTGTTTTTATAGATAGTGTTCATCCCAGCCCAGTTCAGTGGACAAGTTCCCAGCTGGGTCAATATTTACCAAATCATATTATTGAGTTAGGACTAAAGTGAATACACCATTTGATGCCTTTTTTTATGCTGATTACGAATATAATAAGCATTTCTATCGGAAATGAATTTCAGCCCCCCCCCCCTAGATATGCCAATTGAGGGTTCGGTTAGGTATAGTCTAAATAGGGGGGGGGGGGGGCTGAAATTCATTTCTGATAGAAATGCTTATAATATTTGTAATCAGCATAAAAAAGGCATCGAATGGTGTATCCACTTTATTCCTAACTCAATAATATGATTTGGTATATATTGTCCCCCAGCTGAGTCTGTTGAATTGAAGTTAAGTTAGGTTGTATTGATATTTTGTATTTTTGGCACTGCTTATTAAAAAAAAAAGGAATTGACAATGACCAGGATGAATGCTATCTATAGAACAATTTATTTTGAAATATATAGCAGCAATTTCAAAAGATTTATGCATTGCGTTTTAGCATGGAGAATATTGAAATTGTTTTCTTTTAAGTTGGAAAAAGAAAGAACAAAGAGGAAAGACTTGATGATAAAGGTTCTCCCTTTGTACAATATGTTAACTAGGATCATTATACATATTTTAAAGTAAGAATTGTTTTCTTAACATGTCTCTTTATCAGGAGTACCAATTCTAAATTTATACCGTGAAAACATCATTTGATGCCTTTTTATGCTCTTTCATAATACAATAATTGCTTTTGGTGCAAATTGCATCTTGAGCTCTTAAAGAGCCCCCAAAGATATTTTGTTTTTGTAACCACAGAAAGAAGTTATAAGCTAACCTGTTAAATACTTTATTTTCAATTCAAACCATTTTCTGGTAAAATTATACTTAGCTTCTTTGGCTATCTTGGAAAGGGGTTAGGTTAGCCTAGGGACATAAAACTTTCAGGGAGGGGTCTACAGGCTGAAATGTGTCCTGGGAAGGTATTTTGAAGTACCTACCTCCACTCCTTCTCCCTCTAGAGGGTCTTGACCTTTAAAAATCTGTATATTATAAAAGTGAAACCTTGCAAAATAGATCCACCATGTAAATAGAGTACAACAAAATTATTTTTAGCTTTACAACTTTGCTCAATCCGAATTTATAAGTTTTTAAAGATATGCAAATACATTTCCTAAATTTTGAAAAAAAAAACATTGAAATGGTTTAAATTCTACTCAAATAACAGGAATTATATTTTCAGAACTAAAACCAGAGAAAAAGAAACTGATAACTCAAAATTAACATAAAATGTTGTTTTGTCAAAATTTCAATAGGTATAGACCTGTTATGTAGGCAAATTTCAGACCCTCTAGAGGGAGAACAAGTGGAGGTAGGTGCTTCAAAATACCTTCCTGGGACATACTTTAGCCTGTAGACCCATCCCTTAAAGTTTAATTTTTTTTTATCCTAACCCCTTTCCATGATAGCCAAAAGTAGTTAAAGTAGAATTTTACCTTTTACCCAATATAGATAATGGTTGAATCTAGGTCCTTCTCTGAACCAAATGTTAGTAGCCTAACAACATTCTAACTTAATTAGGCTTGTCTAGAATCTTACGCAGCAGGCTCCTAATCTTGGACATTATGTGTATAATGTTAAATAGTTGTGATTGGCTGATAATTTAGACTAGATCAGTTGGGATTGTCTAACTATAATGTTAGAAAACATCTAGTGCTTTAAAATTTGAATTTAGATAATAGTAAGTTCTACACTCTAGTTTATATAAATACAATTATTCTGTTTCACAGCTCTTGTTTTAGATAAAGTCCATCCAAGGTTGACTGTGTTTGTCATTAGGATATGTTGTTCAAATTTTAAGATCCTGTGTCAATGATTAGACAGTATTTTCTAAGATTAAACTCATTCTTAAAATGTTTGGCCAAGATTAGGCTCCACTGTTGTCTATCAGCATATTTGAAAATTGTGAGTGTTGTGTATAGTTAAAATATTCAAGGAAGTCACATACTTGTTAAAAAGATTTTGACACATCCAATAGGGAAACAATCTAAATTCTAGGTGGTATGTTAGAGATTTTACTATGATTAAGCTGTTAAAGAGTGGATTAGCTGGTCATATACTGGGTATCTTACTGTAGGAGGAAAAAAAACCCAAAAAGTCAAGAAATCTTGATGAAAATCTCACAATCAGATTCATCATATTTGAGAACCCTACAGAGAGGTTTCAAGCTCCTATCTGCAAAAATACAGAATTTTGCCAGAAGAAAGATCACTGATATGTGTTTTTTTTTTCAAAAATGTGTTTTTTTTCAAATAAATCAACAGCAACCGTACAAGAAAATCGAAATATATTTTCTTGATTATTATCGCTTCTAATCAGTAGTTGTACCAAACCTATCCTGCTCAAGTCATCCTCAGGGCTATACTGTGGTGTTTATCCTTCCCATTGTATAGTGCAGACGTTTTTATATCATATTTTTCCCCTTCTTATTTTATTTTTTTTTTTGTTCTTACAGATTTTCCAAATAGGCATTGTTTAGAAGTCCTCCAAAAAAAAAACGTCCCCCCAGATCCCAAATCAAATTCCATAGTAAAAGATACCCATCCTGGCTGGTCAAGCACATTATCTGGAAGATCTAATGATGGCTCCGATTCGGAGAATAGGACAATGATAACTGTAGGTCCTAATGCAACCATAAATGATGATAATGGGTTTCAAGAGGTCCTCTCTAGAAGCTCTAAAAAAAGGAAAAAAATATCCCCAATTAAAAGCATTTCCCCTCTCCCTGCCCAAGATCCTCCCTCCCAAAACTTACGAATTTACCTTAAAATTACTCCCACTACCCCCTTTGAAATAAAAATGATCACTGCAATAAGAGTTGCAATTTTTAAATTGCTAAAATCAATGTTCTCTCTTAACATTAACCGTGATGGATCTCTGCTTATAGCTGTAGAAGATCAGAAATCAGCAGATACAATAATTAACCTTAAATCCCTTCTGAATATCCCAATTATTGCATCTAATTGGAACCCAAAACAATCACCAACAAAAATTGTAGTTTATAATGTTCCCCCAGAGATATCTACTCAGGAGTTAAAAGAAGGCCTCTCAGATAGGGCTGGAAACACAATCCCAGTTGAGGATGTTACCCAACTTGGAAAACCTAATTCTACTGGCCTAAAAACTAGTAGATCCTTCTTATTCACACTAAAGGATAAAATTGATATCCCAGAAAAATTATTCCTATTTGGGCAAATCAAACCACACATGGAATACAAACCTAAGCCTATTCAGTGTCAGAAGTGTTTCAAACTGGGACACACAACAAACAAATGCAATGAAATTCTCCAAGAGTGTAGTAATTGTAAATCTTTTCATCCTAAAGAGCTGACAACTTGCAAAAACACCCAGCCTACATGCATCAATTGCAAAGGTCCACATGAATCTACAAATAAATCATTATGCCCTGCATACAAGAAAAGAGCTCTAACACTCCAAATATCAACAGAGAAGGCCATCCCATACCCCTTTGCAGCAATGGAAGCAAATGCTGCCCAACAATACCAAATAAAGCCTGTAATGAAACCAACCAAAACCCCCAAGTCAAATGCCCCAAATGCATCAAGCACCCCATATAAAACAATATCTTCTAAGCCCCCTAGCTCAAATCCCTATCAGAAGGAATCACCAAGCCAGCAAGCCTTGTTTTCCGGTGAGATGAGGCCAGCCTGGCCCTCCCTCCCAAGAAGACACACACCAGAAACACTACCAGGAATCAATCCCTTAACCAACAAACAGGATGCACTACCAAAAATGCAATCCCCAAATATATGCTTATTCATTCTAAACTGTAATGCAGTTCAGGCCATGAACATACATCAACTACAGAAAACAAAAATTATTGCAGAATTGGCAAAAATATACATCCCAGATGATATGCTCATTCAAGCAAAAAAAGATCTTGCTTTACTTTTAACAAAGCTGAACATTGATACACAGTCATATGAAGAATAAATCAACAACACAACATTTATCAATACTCCAATGGAATGTAAGATCACTCACAGAAAATAAGCTAAATGAACTAATATCATTTATGAATAATAATTCCATTAATATTGCTTGCCTCCAGGAAACTCATTTAACCCAAAATCAACAAATTAAGTCTCTGGGATACACTATCCTGAGAAAGGATAGATCTTCAGAGAGAAAAGGAGGTGGTGTAGCTTTATTAGTTAATAATAATATAAAATTTTGTGGCATCAATTTTCCAGATTTTGAAAATGATGTTGATGTAATTGGTATAAGTGTTTGGCTGAATAATTTAAAAACCTACATAATAAGCTTTTATAACCCTAATGGCCAAACTTCAGATGCCAAGGATTTCTTTAATTATATAAATAATTCTAATATGTTAAAAAACATCATTATTTGTGGTGATTTCAATGCCAACAGCATTTTGTGTGGGAATAAACCAGCAAATAAATCTGGTAAATTTATTGAGCATATGATTTCAAATAATAATGAATTAGCTTTTGCTACCCCTCCAAACCTAAATACATATTTTAACCCCAAAAGTGCCAAATTCTCCACAATTGACCTACAAATTGTGTCTTTAAATTTTTTGAACAAAATTTACATAAATAAAATTGATAGTCTGTGTACAGACCACTTTGCTATAGTTCGCTCCCTAAATGAACCTGCTGAAACTTCTTCTCATACTTCCAAATATATCAACACGAAAGCAAATTGGTCTATTTTCCAAAATAAGCTAAATGATGAAATTACAAGTTTCACACAAAGTTCATGCATTTCTAACACAACAGTTGACACACATGCTGAAGCCTTGACATCTTTACTAATAAATACAGCTAATCATGCTATCCCCAGGACAACACCTAAGAAAACATTCCCTAAACAAATTCCTAAAGCATGGTGGACAAATGAGTGCCTAAATAAATGGAAGATAAAAAAGGCAGCTAGGACAGAATTCATAAAAAAACCAACACCTACTACATATTTAAAAAAATTACAAGCAGAATCTAATCTAAAAAGGACTATAATAGATGCTAAATATAAATACTGGAATAATTTTGCAAATAATCTCTCCAGAGAAACGCATGAGCCAATTATACATAAAGTCATAAGCCACATATGTGGGAAAAAGACTTCTCCCAACCCACTCCTGTATGAGCTTATACATAATAATACCCATTATGACAATGATATTGAAAAGGCTTAACCTATTTGCAACTCTTTTTGTTAATAAGCTAACATCAAACAATCAAAGCAATCTGTCCACAATTCCTATGAACCCTAGTTACCAACCACGCCCAGGATCCGAGTACATAACTAATCCATTTTCAATCCAGGAATTGAATAATGCAATACATCATATTAGGTCCAAAACTAGCAGCAGCTATGACAATATACACCCTACATGGATAAAGAATCTCACACCTTCATACAAACAAGAACTGCTAAATTGTTATAATCACACTTGGGCATCTTCTAGGTTCCCCAATATATGGAAATGTTCGTCCCTCCTACCAATCCTAAAGACAAATAAACCAAAAGATAACCCTGAGTCTTATAGGCCCATAATGATTACACCTGTGATGGGGAAAATAATGGAGAAAATGATTTATCACAGACTCCTCTGGTTTGTTGAGAAAAATAACATGATCCCACACACTCAAACTGGATTCAGGAAATACCACTCCTCAACAGATGCTTTCATTTTGCTAACAAATGCAATAAATGAATCTTTCTCAAAAAATAATATCCTAGTGGCAGCTTTCCTTGATTTTGAAGGAGCATATGACAATGTGAACCACCAAATCCTTTTAAATAAACTTGCAAACCTTGGAGTACCTCCCAAGCTAGTATCCTTTATTAAATCCTTCATAGAAGTGCGAAGTTTCATTGTTTGTGTTGGTTCAGCCTCTTCACACCAAAAGACAATATCCAAAGGCCTACCTCAGGGAGCAGTCATCAGTTGCCTCCTATTTGCTCTATATCTCTGGGACATGAACCTACCCCACACGAATCTACAATATGCTGATGATCTGGTGCTATGGTCATCTGGCAACACCTTTCAGATAGAACAGTCAAATCTGCAAAAGTCACTTTTCCAGTTTGAAAAATTCTCTCAACATTCAGATTTACCCATTGCACCCACCAAGTCAAAAATAATCCAATTTCACAGGAAGCGAAACCATGTTAATGCAAAACTAACTCTAAATAAAACAACTATTCCAGAAGATAATAATATTAATTACCTAGGTCTCATGCTTGACCAAAAACTTAATTTCCACCTCCACATTTCAAACACAATAAAAAAATGTTATAGAAAAGCAAATATACTAAAAGACTTCTTTCCACACCCTGGGGTTGTAAGGAGAAAACCTTACTCCAGTTTTATAAATCACATATAAGACCCCATATTGACTATGGGCTAATTGTCTATGGTGCATGTGCAAAGACCCAGATGCAGAAAATTGAAACAATACAAAACGATATAATAGGTTTCATATTTGGTCTTAGGAAACCCACAAGCATCAAGTTTCTGCTTATGGAGAGTGGATTAACAACAATACGGGAGAGAGGTAGCTTTCTCTTGATAAAACATCTTACAAAAATTGAATCAAATAGCTCACACACATTACATAATTGGTTAAGAAATCCAGCCATGTAAAGAGGTATTGCAGATGAGTATGCCAATATTCAAAAGAAGTTCCCTGTACCAGCAAAGTCTATTGCACCTACTTTCCCCCAATCCCCTCCATGGAATTGGTCATTTCCCATAATAAATACTGAATTTTCAAAATGGAATAAAGATTTAACCCCCATTGCTTTTGTTCAGAAAAAATTTGCAGAACTTAATACAATTACCTATAAAAATCACTTCCAAATATTTGTTGATGGGTCAAAAATGAATGAGAAGGTTGCAAGTGGTGTTTTCCTTCCTCACCTGAAAATTGCAATGGGCGAGAGATTATTTAATAATTTATGTATAATGTCTGCTGAGTTAAATGCCATAATCATGGCATTAGAACACCTTAAGCAAAACCAATCTTTGATTGAAAATTCGAATAATATTATCATCTTTTCTGACTCTTTATCAAGCCTTGAGTTGCTGGCCTCAGCTCCTCAATATAAGTTGGACATTGACACTTATCATTGTCTCAGTATTATTGATAATCTTGCTTCAAGTGGCATAAAAACTTACTTTCAGTACATTCCTAGCCACTCTGGCATAAGTGGTAATCATCAGGTTGATGAAATAGCAAAAAATGCTATAAATATTGACCAGCCAAGTGGGAGACCAATCCCAATTAGAGATATTTACCGATGCAGGCTATCAGATATTAATTTTAATAAGATTAATCCTATCCTTTCCCCCTTTCCCAATAAGTATCTTTCTAAAATTTATCATAGAATTCGTTCTGGAACAAATGGACTAAATTTTCTTGCATTCTCATATAAGCTTTCTAATTCAAGTGGTTCAATTCCCCTGTCCCCTCTTTGCAGGCATTGTAATATGAATAATGAAACAATTGACCATTGCCTATTTGAATGTAATATGCTGACGTCTGCACAACATACCTTGCTTTCTAAACTGTTAAAATACTTCAAACACCACAAAATCCCACTATCAGCCAAGAGCCTAGCCAACTATACCTGCACACAGAGTATAGAAATCGACATCTATCATCTTATATTTGAACTCCTAGAGTCGAAAGATCTGCTGAAAGATATCTGAATATATCTAATAAATATGAGGCAATCAAGCCAGTAGCTCTGTAGCCCACAGAGTGAAGCAAAAGGAAAAGGGCTAAATAGTGTTACTGAAAAGCCCGCCTGCTGTTAAATAGAAGAAGAAGAAGATCATATCAAAAAAGCATATTGGTCCTAGAATATTAGAAGAGGGCTCATTTTGATGTAAATTAAAAGCTATAGTGCCAAAAAGATTGAAGGGACTAGCACTCCTCCTGTGCCCTTTTTTTCCAAATTGTTCAATCAAAGTTTTGAGATACTCATTTTATTCAGCATAGTTGAAAGGTCCAATAACTATGCCTTTGGATATACCATGACTGTCTACAGCCCCAGGGGAAAGGGTTGTAAGTTATGAAATTAACCCATTATGTACAAGTAGTAGTTGCTATTAGGAGGTATATAGACAATTTTCTGGGGGAGGATTTCCTGTTGGAGGGATTTCCCTTAGGGAGAATTTCCTTGCAGGAAGGGAAGTTTATGGGGGTGAACTTTCTGGGGAAATTTTATGCCTGTGGAATGTGCCAGAAACCTGTACAAAATTCTTTTTATTTGTCTTACTTTCTCTTTGCTGACTCAGTTTTACATGATGAGATGTTCTGGGAGAATTGTCTTGAGGAAATTTTCAGTGGGGTTGGAATTGTCTTTAGGAACTTTTTTTGTGGAAGTATATTTTCCATGGGGAATTTTCTGCAGGTAATTTTCAGGAGGGGGATTTCCTGAAAAACTTTCTGTGTAGGGGGATTTCTAGCATGATTTGAAAAACAATAAGAAATTGAAGTCTTTTTCAAATGAAGGTATGCTAAGGAGAATTTTTCAGGCAGAATTGTCCATAAGAAATTTTCCATGAATTTTTTCAGTGAGAATAAAATTTTATGGGGGGAGGGGTACTCTACATGGAAGGAATGTGTTGTGGGGGGATGCAATTCTCCATAGAAAAGGAGCCAGATTATCTGGTATTATTTAAAAAATGGTCAGAAATTAAACAAAAAAGGTTTTTTTTTCAACTGAAAATAAGGAGCAACACCAAAACTAAAACAAACAGAAATTTTTCTGTGTATGAAGGGGATTGCCCCCTCCTCAATACTTTACTCTTTATGCTAAAGTTTGACTTTTTGTCCCAATTCTTTAGGAATCACTCCTGAAAAACAGGGGTATCTTAATTATAATAAGAAGCTTTTCTTAAAGACACTAAAAAACTTCAGCATAAAAAGCAAGGTATTAAGGAGAGAGCAACCTCCTTTATATATGGAATAATTTCTATTCATTTAAGTTTTAATGTTGCTCCTTACTTTCAGTTGATTTTTTTTTTTTTAGGTTTAGATTAGGGTGGCATATGACATCTTTAGTCTGAAGGTAGTTTCCTCTCTTGGAAGCATAGGGTATATTCCATCTGGTCCCTTAAATTTATTGATATTAAGTCAGTAAAATTGAAAAATAGTGGCTATCCAGAAGGAATGATGCTAGAACAAAAGGAAAGGCAATTTAGAGCTAATTTAGACTATGCTCTTTTTTTTGGTTAAAGTTGTGTTTGTAACAACTCAACCCCAGCCTCCCTTATATATATTGGCCTATATAGCCTTTGGATATACAGGCAATCAAACTAAAAAGCAAAATCACTAACACAATTACCTTACCTTAAATCACACTTGCGATTGGTAGGGACAAATCATGTAGATGCCAGTCAATAATAATGGTGACCCAGCTCCTTACAGGTAAATCCCAAACTGTGCACCATGACTTACTACACCAATCTCTGTCAACAGCTGACTTGAAGGCTTCATTACTAGGAGACATGACTTTATTCTGGCTAAGGGAGCTCCATAGGCTGGTGACACAGAAGAAAAAAATTTTTTTTTGCCGCCTAGTATAAGCACATTTTTGGTAAAGTTTCAGTGGTTGCCCTATCATTTTGGAAAAATTGTCCATCTGGAATATGTTTGGGATGCTATCTTGGTTGTAGATCACTTTATATTCCATTAACACATCCCCACACCTACATCAGTATATGAGAGTTGGCATTTTTATTCTTTGGAGTCTAGTAGAATATGTCAAGTTTTGGAAAACCCTTATACATTTGTTACTTGCCACTGCACAGATTCTTGTGCAGTTCTAGGATTGATTGATTTTGCTTATTAACTGGCATAGCAATAGACATCCCAAATTTTGATTTAGGTTAGATTAGGTTGATTGATTAGGTTAGGTTAAAAAGGTTAGATTAGGTTAGACTCCCTTTAGGAGCTTAGAAATTGCTGCCAGGGATCTACCACAGAACATACTCTTTATTATTTCAAAAGTTTAGCTGTCTTTGGCTCAAGCAGACTGCTTGTGTACTCCAACACATTTTCACTCCCAGATCATTTTCACAGTGACTGGTTGTGAGTCACAGAGAATATCTTGATTCAGTTTACCTTCCCTGGCAACATTTCCTGAAATTTTAACCTTTATACCCTTAGCCTTAGTAGTAGTCAAAGTAGAAGTAATAGTAGCAGCAAGCACATATTCCCTTTAAATAAAGTTTTTTTTTATATTGATCATTCCCTTCATCATGCGCTGAATGTTTCAATTTAACACCCTAAGCTATTCCTGAGACATGGCCTTTTGATAAACTGAAGGCACATAGTGTATTTTGATTTAGTTTATCACTAATCTCAGCATTCCCTAATAGCTTCATCTTAATACCTTTTGCCATTTTGGACATCAACAGCTAAAGATGCCTCACTTTCCCAATAACAAATAGTATATGTAACCTTAGATCCTCCTGTGTTGTCAGAGGCACTTGGGGCATCTATAGAGAACCACAAATCATCCTGCATGTTTGCTGCTGCCCAAACATCTTCCCATTTTGGCTGGATCACATGTGAATGTTGGACAGGTTCCATTGATAGGTGCAATGCAAGGTATTCTTTGAATGACCTTTCCTGTGGACTTCCTGAGGTTGCTGTTCCAAGACCTATCTTGGGATCCTATCATCCCTCAAAAAGTGTGATTAATAATATAAGGATACATGATAATATGATCAATAGAAATATGTTGTATATTATAAACTAAGAATTTTAATGTGTTATAAGAATTTCAGTCTTATCTCATCCTCTCACCTTACTATTCCAAAAATCCCTAAATACAAAATCTATCCCATAAGATTGGAAGGATACTTCCATCTCACCTGTTCATAAAGGAAGTAACAGAGATGAAGCCAGCAATTATCAATCAATTAGTCTCACTTCAGGAGTAGGGAAACTCCTTGAAGGCACAGCAAATTCAGCATTTGTTGAACATCTAAGTGTGAACAAGCTACTATTGCATGACCAATATGGCTTCATCTTAGTCAGTCAATTGATACAAACCTCATTGATACTTATGAGCAGGTTACAAAACTTATAGATATGGGATCTCCCATTGATATGATGTTATTAGATTAACAAAAGTGTTTGACAAAATATGCCACATGAGACTATATTGTAAACTCCATGCAATAGACCTCTGCATTGAAGTCATAAATTGGATGATGCAATTTCTTACTGACAGGAAGAAAGTGGTAAAAGTATTTGGAAATGGTGGATTGATTTTCCTCTCTGAAGTGGCAGTCATTTGACAATGAAGGTGGCAATAGCTTGAGTATGTGGTTGTCAAAAGGGCATGTCAGGAATATCATTGGAATGCCTTAGAGCAGAGGTTTCCAATTTCTATTTTACCACAGCTCCCTTAAAAACTGTTACAAACAAACAAAATGGAAAAAAAATCATGTTATTGTCTTTTACATCCATGAATTTGCTTGCTAGCACAAAGTTTGTCAAGTCTCAGAGTCAGTGATGAGAGGACTGTGTGAAAACAGTTCGAGAAATGAATAAACAAAGCATCCAAGTGTCCAACATATGGATTTTTGTTCACTCCTTCGGTATCTTCAGCCCATAAATTTAAAAGTAGAAATCTATCCCTCTCAACTTCCGATTGAATGAGCCCCTTTTGAAGTTTTTACGACAACTCTATCATTAAAAACCTTATATGCCCCCTGGGCATAACTTACAACCTTTGCCCTGGGGACTCTCGAGGGTTTGTCATCCTTAAATACCTAATTTCTAGAACTTTCAACTACGTTGAACAAAATGGCTATCTCTAAGCTTTGATTGAATGTGTTTGGCGAAATAAAGGTCGTGAGAGGGGGGTTAATTACTCTCCACTCATTTGCGACTATTAAAAAGGGCAATTTCAATTTCCAATCAAATGAGCCCCTTTTGAAATTTCTACAAAAACTTTCTGTATAAACCTTATATACCCCCAGGGCACAAATTACAACCCTTGCAATGAAAGCTCTGATGGGTTTTTATCCTAAAAGACCTAATTTCTAGAACTTTCGACTACATTGAACAAAATGGATATCTCAAAATTTTGATTGGATGTGCTTGGGGAAATGGTGGGCGTGAGAGGGGGGTTAGTTGCCCATTTCAATAAAACCTTATATGCCCCCACGGTATAACTTGTAACCCTTGCCCCGAAGACTGTGGGGAGAGTTTCCTGCTCAAAGGTATAATTTCCTGAACTTTAAACTTCGTGGAACAAAATGGCTATCAAGAAATTTTGATCAGATATGTTTGGGGAAATGGTGGGCGTGGAAAGGGTGTTTGTTGCCTTCCAATCACTTTCGACTATCAAAAAGGGCACTAGCCATTTCAATTTCCAATCGAATGAGTCCTTTTTGAACTTTATACGACGACGCGTTCAGTAAAAGCCTTATGAACCCCCAGGGCATAACTTACAACCCTTGCCCTGAGCGCTCTGGAGGAGTGTCCCCCTCAAAAACATGATTTCTATCTGGAAATTCAAAACACTGAATAAAATTGATATCTAAAATTTTTTATTGGATGTGTTTGGGGAAAAGGTGGGCAAGAGAGGGGGGCTAGTTGCCCTATAATCAGTTTTGACTATTAAAAAGGGCACTAGCCCTTTGAATTTCCAATCGAATGAGCCCTTTTTCAAGTTTCTACGACAAAGATTTCAATAAAAACTTATATACCCCCAGGGCATAACTTATAACTCTTGCTCTGAAGAATGTGGGGGGAGTGACAGCTCAAAGGTATAATTTCATGAAGTATAAGTGCGTGGAACAAAATGGCTATCTCGAAATTTTGATTGGATGTGTTTGGAGAAATGGTGGGCGTGGAAGGGGTGTTAGTTGCCTTCCAAGCACTTTTCGACTATTAAAAAGGGCACAAGCCATTTCAATTTCTAATCAAATGAGACCTTTTTGAAGTTCCTGCAACAACGCGTTCTATAAAAAACTTTATATGCCCCCAGGGCATAACTTACAACCCTTGTCCTGAGGGCTGTGTGGAGGTTGTCATCCTCAAAGACCTAATTTCCAGAACTTAAAACTACGTTGAACAAAATGGCTATCTCAAAATTTTGATTGGATGTGTTTGGGGGAATGATGGGCGTGGGGGGGGGGGGCTAGGTGCCCTCCTATTACTTTTGACTAATAAAAAGGGAACAATCCCATTAAAATTCAAATGGAATGAACCTGTTCTGGAGTCTTAATGACAGCACTTTCTATAAAAACATCCTATGCCCCTAGGGCATAAGTTACAACCATTTACTTGAGGGATGTGAGTGAGTGTCCTCCTCAAAAACATTTTTTCTATCTGGAAATTACCTACGCTGAACAAAATGGCTATCTCAACATTTTTTTTGGATAGAATGAGGAGAATGAGAAGCTTGGGGGGGGGGCTAGTTTCCCTCTAATGACATTCGACTACTAGAAAGGGCACTAGCTACTCTAATTTCCAATTGAATGAGCCATTTTAGAAGTTTATTCCACAATTCCTCCGAAACAAAGTGCCAGGGTATGGAGAAACCAAAAACACATTGTGCCCACATTGTTGGATTTAAAAGGAAATTTGAAAGGAATGGATGTAAAAGGAAACCAAATTAAACCAATGAAGCCCATTTGATTTTTTCAAATATGCAGATTTGTAAGAAAAAGTTTCGAATAGTTTGAGGGTAATCAGTTTTTTTATATCATTAAAAGAAAATAAATGTTCAAAATACGTTTTGTTTTTAGTAAAATTCAAATGGCTCTACTGCCTTTTTGGAGCTTTAGAGGGCACCAGCCCCCACCCTTATTTACACCATTTTCTGCTCATTTTAATTTTGACTTCATAATTCATTTTAATTTTTTTTTTCAAGTCTGACTTATTATATGATTTTATTCTGCTCTGTCTATGTTTAATATCGCTGTTTAATTTATTTTGGGAATTTTGTTTTAATGTTTTTTGCATGAAACCATAAAAGGTTTGTTACAATGAAAAAAAAAACATATAAAATAATAATCAGACTTGTTTTACTGATCTAAATGGACAGTTTCTTTGGCACTATGCTACCTTATAATTCTTTTTTATTCAAAAGCACAGAAAATTGATGCCTAAATGAGACTTAAGAAATTTTCCAGAGCAATTAGTTTTTTATCTTAAAGACACAATCGTAAATAGAGAATGGATTAGAAAGAAGGAAAAGTTTACAAAGTTAATTGTTATTTATTATTTAGAATTACAATTATTCTCTCGATAATTCATCGTTAGGTAATTTTTGCTATGTATCATGTTTCTGTGTGTCGTAATTTGTTCTGTTGATGATTTATTTATTTTTCATAAATTTTTGTGTGTATATGGCTCTTAGGCTTTGGAAATACACGATCTATCTATCTATCTATACCACTGGATTAAACCACTGGAAACGTGTCTATAGGTTTATTTTTTCAAATATATGTATAACTGGCCTTTTTTTTTGCTATTTATGTATAAAAGTTGGATAAAACTAGATTGATCATTCCCTAAAGACCAATCTTCATCCAAATGCTTATAGAGGCCTAGGTCTTGTTGGCAACCTACAACTTTAATGTTTCAAAAACTTAGAATGTTTCACACTAAAGCTGAGGCAGTGATGAGATCCCTTCCCATTCCAAGATCTCTTCTTGAAAAAATTTATTCTAAATAATATATTTAGTAAAATAATAATATTCTAAATAATATAATAATATTTGATATTTTTATAAATTTATTTTGAATTCTTTTTTTAATTCTTCTTCTTTTCTTTCTTTTATCCAGCGGTATTTGGTACTCCTTTCTGCGTTTCCTATTCTTTTTCGTTTTCTCAATAATAAGTGGTGATACATCACGTATTGGATAGAATCAAACCGGTTATTGTTTCCTTTTCGTACTCTTGAAAAAAAATAATCAATCCTGTTTCTTTCTTCTTTTTTTTTATCTAAGACTCCTTGCTTATTTGTAATCTAATTTGTCCCTAATTTTCTATTATTACTTTACTACCTATCTATCTTACCTCTTACTCGACGTTCCATAGCTCTCCACTTTTAAAATTCCTCACATGCATAATTTTTTCTCTCCTTGTACATTTTATCTACCTTTCTCCTAAAAACCTTTTTTTTTCATTCATACGATTCTCCATCCATTAATTTACCATACAACTACAACAATTTCAAAATTCTCATTCTAGCTACCCACGGCGGCAAGGGACTGCTCCCATTCATTAGGCCTATAACATATAACATTAAAATACAAATTTACAATGCATATACGTTTTTTTACTTTAAAATATATTCACCTTTCTTATTACACTTTAAAACACTTTTCGCTATATTTACATAAATAAAAGAAAAAATCAAAATATAACACCATTTTTTTTTAATACATCACATTTCAACACACTCTAGTCTCGCTGGGTTTTGCGTTGTTATGTAGCTACAATAATCGTCAAAAAAATTCTCAAAAATCAAATACTTCTCAATCCAGCTGAATTGTATCCTCCTCTACATATAAAATAAATTCCACAAGTTTCAAATAAATTCCAAACAAACATTAAAAAAAATGACCAAATCTAAAATCTATAATCTAAAAATTCATAAAATCCTATACTATAATTATTCAATTAGATTTAAATCTTACCTAATAAATAAACTTAAAAGTACTTGGATTCTATGTCCATATATTATTAAAGAATTTTGCTATGTTACCGGTTTATACCAGAATGGCTGATAGGATTTTTTCTACCTTAAGAAGATTCAAAAATAAAATATTTCTTGGCGGCCAATTGGCTGAACGGACTTGCAGATTCAAATTTTAACAAAAATATTTTCTCTGACATGAAAGGACTGATCAATATTCTAGAAAAAATAGACAAAAAAGAAACTAAATTTGACTTTTTGAAATAAATTATTTCTGTAGCCGAAAACAGTTGTATATTTTCCATAAAACCGAAAGATTTGTAGCTTCATCCGTAAATGTTCAACATAATTACTTGAAAAGATCCAAGCCTGTTTTTTTTACTAATGGTACCATTTAGTCCTGGTTGTACCTTTCAGGCCAAAGCTAATCGAGTGCTTATGAAGCTCAAGTGAGAAGCACAGTAGTGTCAAGGGGGTGGGGGCTGAACCCTCCCCCCAGATTTTGAAAAATATATTTTTTGGGGTTTTTTTTATTGAAAAAAGGGAAAAAAAACGACGGACTTGTCCCTTTAGACCTTGAATAATACATTTGGATCTTTCCGCAAATTTTCGAAAATTGGTAGCACTGGAGCTGTTTCAAAGATTACAGTTGTGGGTTACCAATAAAACCTTGGTCTTTATAAGTGTTAGGATGAAGATTTATGTTGAGGGGTTAATCTATCTAGTCTTAGCTAGATAGATAAGGGATTTGCCCATATATATTGGCATATATGTATGTGTATATAAATATATATATATATATATATATATATATATATATATATATATATATATATATATATATATATATATATATATATATATTATATATATATCCCTAAAGGGTATATAATATACCCTTTTTTCAGATAATTGTCAATATTTAGTGTCCAAAAGCAACGGAAGTGTGACTCCTTTCTAAAGGTAAGAACTAGAATTTTATGAATGACATTAACAAATTTGATAAAAAGCTCTTTTCAGAGTTTGTTTTTCATGAATAACCAAGTATATTAGTAGTTTCTGTTAATGAAAGCATAAGTAATCTTAAAACAGATTATGTTATTAGTATCAAATTTTGTATATCCACAGTATTTTAGGTCGTTGTTGTCAAATGAAAGAAATATACGTACCTAATTTTAAATCATTATGGCTTTTGAGCATTTTTTAAATGATTGGCTCTCTTAAAATTAGGGAAACGAGCTTAAAGTACCAATATAATGTTTTTTTTTTTGTTATTTTGAATATTCTGTGTACTCCTCATTTTGGTAAAAGAATGCTTTGAGCCATACCCCTGTAAGGGTTTGCTGTATGTGCAGCTATGTGTGAATGAGTGTAAGCCGTTATATTATGGATGCATGGTTCAGATTGTTAGAGGGGGAATGGGTAAAAAAGTTATTTCAAAAGGGATGTTTTGAATTGTGCCTTTAAAATTCGTCTAGACAACAGGAAAATAATTCCTGTCATGAATCTATTGACACTATAACGGTGCCATCTACTATTGGAATGTACGCTTCTTACTAGATGCTGTGGGCTTTTTTTTTATTTACAGAAACTTTGAAACTAGCTGGACAAACGATATTAGGCTTTCTTTTTAATACAATGCTATTTGTTGCTAATGATTGCCAGTAAAACTTTATAGGTTTGCAAACATTATTGTTGATTAACAAAAAAATTTCTTAGTTTATTAAAAACATAAACTTTGATCTGAAGTTAAAAATTAAACAAAAAAATAGGCTAAACGAAGGCTCAAAACATGTATAAAAATAATAAGCAAAGCTGTCGAAGTAAGCAACCCAAAAGCAGTCAAAAATTGTTTCCTAAATTTAGAATTGGCTTATAGTATTTCCTTCATTAAAATTTTTCAAATGTCATGCTTAAAATTAGCCAGAAATTTAGCTCACAATGTCTCCTTTTTTGTCGAATTTCGGCAACAACATGTTAAGTTTATGGAAACAGTTTGGTGCTGAAAATAGTCTGAAATAGTAATTTTTTTTCTCCTGTTTTTCTCTTTATTGGACAACGGAACTATGCCTTTGCCTTTATTGGCCAAAGTACGCCCGGAAAATATACATTGCTGACTGGGTAGGAGTTTAGCAGAGCGGAACATCGAGTTAATGAGCTGAATTCCTTCAGCATTAAATGTGCTTAGCGTACTTTTTTTTCGTCATTTTAACATTTTTACTCCTTTTGCCTCATGTAAAAACAAAAATTCCCATAAAATGACCGACGGAGTAAAAAGAGAAATTTTCAGAATTTTTTTTATTATTGCTCAACAGTAATGAGACAAATCAACAGTAAAGAGTAAAATATACCCTGAAAATTAAAATGATTTTCACGCCATCCTCCAAAACCCACTATAAAATGGTATTTCAGTCAGGATTTTGTATTTTTTTATCTGTTAAAAATAAAAGACTGGTAAAGTTATAACATGGTAGCTTTACCAAATGAAAAAAATGTAGCTTGATAATCTTGTTTCTGTTAGTTTGAAACATAATAAAATCCTTCATAATAATTGAATTAATTAGTTCGTTATTTTTTTGTTTTCACTTCTTTTGGAGCTTGACCTACCGTGACTTTGGCATTGAACTCTTAGAGCTGTAAAAGTGCAGCTAGAGTTATACACCTGCACACAGTGCAGCTATCCTACCTTACAATTAAATAACTTGGTAATGATAGGTTAGTTTGGCTTGAGAACAGCGCATTAAGTCAAGATGATTTAGGATTTGATATGTTGCATATGTATCTTAATGCAGGTTCTTGGGATAATGATGAAGTGCAACATAATGTAAAGAATAAATTCCCGATCGATGTGGGTCAGAGCATGAGTTTAGGTAAATTGTATGTTTTTCAGTTTAGTTACCGTGGCGTACTTCATTGGCGAACATGTCTACTTTCTGGACTTCACGTTTTAGCTTTACGGAAACTTGGTTTACAGTTGATACTGCAAGTCTATTAGAAATTGAGAACTAAAGTTCCTTTTTTTTGAATAATGGTGTTTTCCGTCAATATGGTGGGCTTGGACTAAACGTGAGAACAGATTTTGATGGCAGGATAAGAGATGATGTTCGGATAAATAGGGAATATTTTTGTTAGTATATGGTGGTTGAAGTTTCTGAAAGTGGACTTCCTTGTATTGTTATCCGTCCCCCCTCAGGAAATATTGGGCATTTTTTAGGTTTATTAGAGCAATAATTGGACCTGTGAACATTTAGGAATGGGTAATTTTTTATGTAGTGATACTAGTATTAGTATGTAGTATACTACATCGACCTTGTGCCTATTGGGGGCTTCCAAAAGTTTGGGCGATGTTGGGATCGTCACTGGTTTGAGATCATGGAGCCTTCTACCGTTGAATGAAATCTCTAGAATGAAGCCTGTCGTCGTCTGCTGGGCGTGACGATGAGCCTGGATGCGGCTTGAATGTGCAACATGTAGCGTCAACTTGAATTTAGTAGCTTTGAATCCTATGGCCTGGCAATTTCCGGATTTGATGTTGGGCTATAAATTGTATCCTACTGTTAATATTCTTACTCGTATGATCCAAAGTTTAACACGATCAACTTATAATGTATTTTTTAGATGTCCTCTCCGATCTAGTAATGTTGCATTGAACGATGTTTCGAATAATTTGATACTTCGGTCACTGCCCCTCGTCTTCTCAAACGGGTTGCTAGTCCTCGTATTTTTGCTATACCAAATAGGCTTTCAGTTGATTCATTTGGTTTATTAAAATTAAAAAATTGACTAGAATCTGTTAATTTTCAGTATTTAAGTAAAAAAAGGTGATGTTAATTCAAAGTTTGAGGCTTGGTATTCTACTTTGACGCTGCTGTACCCCTATGACAATTGAGGCTACGAAATTATTGCCATAGAAACCTTGGATGTCCAAGACTCTAATAGTGGGTATCATTCGAAGACGTCATTTGTATAATTTGTCAGTTCGCAGCAGTGATGTAATTTTTGGGAATCATATAAGAATGTCAAGTGGTATTCTTAGGAGAAAAGAGCAAGGGAGGGTAATTGAGTTACCTTCTCAGTAGGGGCCCGTCCCAGGCCACTCAGCGCGTCCCCAGGTGGCGGATAGGGGAACGTCCTACAGATATGTAGGGTACCTCCATAAAGGGATGCGCGGACCAAGGGGGGACCTAGCCCCTGGGGGTCCAAAATTGATACTGGGGTACCCTCGCCCGGGGGTCATAAATACAGGCGGAGGAGGAAGAAGGGCCCACCGGCGTGTGGACACGTCCCGCTAGTTGCGAACCTTCTTCCAGCAATGGGTTAAATTTTATGGTACTGCAGCATACCATCGTGGGAGGATCCTCTCCAGGAGGACAACTGCGAAAGGGCGGAAGATCCAGAATTGGACAACGGCCTCTGCACGTGAAAGGGTCTGGGGAGCCCTTGTTCAAGCCAATTCCCATGAAACACCAATGGATACTGAAGATCAAATGCAAAGAGATACTACTACTGCGGCGTTAGCGGTAGCCGACATGGACCAGGTCAGGGTGGTGCCTGGCCCGACCAGTATGCAAGCCGCCTGATCAAGAAAACATTTATATATTGGCGCGTGGAATGTTCGCAGCTGCAAGCTGGAATCCACGCAACTGCTCCTTGCATGGGAGCTACAGAAGTATAAAATCGACGTTTGTTGTCTGTCAGAAGCGAGACTGAATGATGTTCTGTCAAAAAAGTTGAGCGTTTCCGAATCTGACTCATTCCAGTTCTACAACACGGGTCCCAAGGATGGTTCCGGCCAACAAGGAAATGGGTTCCTGATAGACGATCCTACTGCATCATGCGTCACCTCTTGGGAGGCAGTGTCACCAAGGATCGCCATGATTAGATTGAGAGGCCACATTAGCCACATAACCATAATCACTGTGTACGCTCCGATAAGGGATAGCAGTGACGCGGTCAAAGATGCCTTTTATTATGACCTACAAAGGATCATCGACAAGACACCAAGGTGTGATATGCTGTTTGTCGCTGGAGACTGGAACGCCCGGCTTGGCAGAGTAAACCCCGACACAGCAGCAATTATTGGCCGCCACACCGTTGGTAATAGATGCATCAATGGAGAAAGGCTCTTACAGCTAGCCGGATACAACAACCTATGCGTCACAAACACTCTTTGAGCACAAGAGACTCCACCTCGTAACAAGGCGTTCAAATGACGGCGTAACTACAGCTCAAATTGACCACATCTTAGTCAGTAGAAGAAGAAGGAGGTCCTGTATAGATTCCCAGGTATACAGAGGAGCAGACACAGGAACGTTAAATGGATCTGATCACTATCTCCTCACTTGCAAAGTCCGTCACCGCCTTAGTAGATAGAAGCGACAGGAGGTAGGGAAGCGCTTCGATGGGTCGAAACTAAGATTCCCGGAAATTAAAGCCAACTTCGAGTTAAAGCTAAGCAACTGGTTCGAAGCCTTGAACCGTCTTTTACACGCCGACGAAGAATGGACGCAGATAAAAATTGCGACACAAGACGTAGCTGAGGAGGTGTTTGGTCATACCAAACGAAAACAACGAGCCTGGATATCTGACCGTACCATAAAGCTAGTCGAAAAGAAGCAACCCCTCGTGGGAGGTGCCAAAGGTCCCTGAAAAGTGGCCTGCAAAGCAGTTAAACCGTCACTGAAAAGGGAAATAGAATAGTACTCGTCAGATTTGGCGAATGAACCAGAACAAGCATCCAAGAACCACAATAGCAGGAACATTTTCATACTCCTTAAAGAAGTTACAGGAAAAGCTCCTGTACCGGTTGACACACTGAAAGATAAGTTTAGAGAACTCATCCGAACAAAAGAAAGACGCATGAAACGCTGGCGACAGCATTTTTCTGAGCTGCTGAATCCTGTCAAACCCCCGTGCGATTTACCTGCCTTCTTGAGTGCTGATAGAGAGCCCTACGCAATAAACCTCGATCCGCTAAGTATTGCGGACGTAGAAAAAGCGCTGAGGCGCATGAAAAACAATAAAACTGCAGGAGAGGATGGGATCCCTTCTGAAATATTCAAGTCCTCACCAACTCTACTATGCCACCCAAACGACCTGCTTGTCCAGCTATTGACGACGAAGATCTTCCCAAAAGACTGAAGTATCAGTCCCCGTTCGCTATACAAAAAAGGAGATAAAGCCATTTACGGAAACTATAGAGGTATCTCTTTGATCAATCAAGCCATAAAAATCTTCTGCGTCATTTCTTCTGAATCGATTCAAAGACGCACGTAACAAGTTAACCCGCCCTGAACAAGCTGGCTTCAGACCAGGCAGAGGCGGTCCACAACATATATCGACGATTCGTCTCATCCTTCAGCAGTACAGAAGGTTTCGTCTACCCCTTATCATTGCCTTTATTGACTTTGTAGCTGACTTCAATTCCCTCACAAGGAAGGAGCTATGGAGAATTTTGGCTAAAGACGATACGCCACAAGATATTATTCAGATACTCCGAAGTTCGTATACGGACACTGAGACTTGCATCCGTGTTTCCGGTAATTACACCCCCTAAGCTCCCAGTTGAGTTTGGGGTAAAGCAAGGATGCCCTCTTTCGCCTATATTATTCAACTACGCGATAGACTGGATTATGAATAATGCAATGAGAAACCATAGCGGAATAGTTTTCGGCCAAATAGCTGGTTTCCTCCAGTCCCTGACAGATCTAGACTTCGCAGACGACGTTGCTGAGCTCGAAACCACCGCCGACAGCTTGCAAGGCATGATCGACGATACCGCTGAGGTCTCAAAGCGCATCGGACTGACCATCAGTGGCGCAAAGACTAAAGTACTGGCTCTCAACCAACCCGCTCCTTGCCAGGTTACCCTTGACGGCGAGCAAATAGAAAACGTCGAAAAATGCAAGCATCTTAGCTCTATCATAACACCAGATGGCAGAGCTGAAAGGGATATCTCTACCCGCATAGCAAAAGCCTGGGGAGTCTTTACTAGACTGAAAAAAGTACTATGGACCAGAAGGGAGAACTCAACCAAAACAAAAGTCAGGATCTATATTGCAACTGTTCGAGCAGTACTACTTTATGCTTGTGAGACATGGCCGATCAAGGCTGAAGACGCGAGAACTTTGGATGTGTTCGACTACCACTGCCTTCGTTAAATCCTCCGCATTAAGTGACAGGACAGGATTTCCAATAGTGAAGTAAGGAGTCGCTGTGGCCAATCAGAAGAGCTATAGCTTATCATTAAAAAACGTCGCCTGAAGCTCCTCGGCCACACATTGCGCCGCTGAATCATAAGAAGTCTTGTTTTTTGATTTATGGAAAGAGTACAAATAATTATTCATGGGTAATTACTATAAATGTTGGTAGTGAGAGAGTTGTGCTAATACTCAATATCTGGGAGTGATTGTTGATGAGTCACTGAGTTTTAAAGTGCATTTTGCGTTTGTATGTAATAAACTAACTAATAATGTTGGCATGACCAACAGAAAAAGCATATTTTTTTTCTCATAACATATTTAAAATATTGTGTTTCTCTATGATGCATCCATATCTTTTATACTGTTCTTTGTCTTTGTCAAAACTTTTCTAAGTCACCTTGCTCCTTCGAGGGTTATTCAGAATGTGGCTATAAGAGCTTTGATTGGCCACAGCCGGAGTTTTATCAGTAAGGCATCGTTACCGTTAACTTCATTTACTGCCTTTTGCGAAAACTTGTTAATCCTAGATTGCTTTATGTCTGCATAATCATCATCACAAATTATTCTCTCCGTTTTCTTCTTTGCTTTTCACTGTAAACCATCTTCTTATGGTTATGCAACTAGAAATTTTGTTTTGATGCGTAGTACGCTGGTTATAGCTAATAAATCAAGACTTAAAATTAGACTTGTTGGGCCTCGAATTACAGAAGATTTGCCGAATGAGTTAAAATCATATTAAGTTTTACCAAAATTCCAGAAATTTTTGTGAATT
Organism: Artemia sp. Qi Xiang Cuo; assembly: GCF_049724085.1. Classification (NCBI taxonomy): domain Eukaryota; kingdom Metazoa; phylum Arthropoda; class Branchiopoda; order Anostraca; family Artemiidae; genus Artemia; species Artemia sp. Qi Xiang Cuo. The sequence continues at coordinate 33,261,705 of NC_142794.1, forward strand.
GCATTGTTTTGATAACTATGAATTTGAACGGTTGTTCTCACCTGTTTTATTTTCGTTTTTTGGAGGAGGTATACCTGGCAGTGTGTTTGTTTTGAGTTTTTGATGTTTGTGTTCAGTTTGGATGTCTCGGGTCGTATAATTAAGGCTTTTTTCTCCTCTACTCTCCTTTCTCTTCTTATTCTACTTGAATCGTTTTTGTTAATGTTGCAGTAGCCTCTTACAGGTAGGGGTGTAATTTTCTATGGGGCAGGGGGTCAACTGCCCCCTCCAAACAGAATTTTGACCCCCCCCCCCTCCAGACCTCAGTTCAGACCTCTTATATTTCCTGGCCTACCATTGGTGCTGACATCCAAGCGACCTCCATGTCTTTTTTTTCTGTTCAGTAAATCTGTGATTAAAGTTTTTGGCTTTGTGGTTCTTGATTGTATTTGTATTTTGGTTGTGGGCATTACATAAACAAGTTGGTATAATAGCAATTCATCGCTCTTAACTTTGTCTTATTGCGGTTTACTCTGGACAAACTACACACTGAATATATTTACTGATGTTTCTCGCCTTGAGTACTGGATGCTGGATGGAGGTGATAACTAACAGTGTCATCGTTTTGTTTTTTCCTGTGTTTAGGGGGGGGGGGGGGTATTTCAGTAGGATTTGGACTAAATTGACGAATACTTACTTTTTAACCGATCTTTGGTGAAACATCCTGTTTTAGCGTTCGAGATTTTGGTCTGATTAGATTAGATAAGGGTTTATTCCAAAAACAACACAACACAAAAAAAAAATTACCTTCCATAAGCTAACGCTTGTTCGGAACTATTTACCCTCTTAAAATTAACACTATAATAACATACTAGAGAGAAAAAAAAGAGAAAAAGAAGAAAGAAAGAAAAGAAGAAAAAATGAAAATCCTACACTCACTCGGCTCCTGGTCGCAATAACCAAATATCAATACTTCACATCACATACTTTAAAATTTCCCCCCGCCATCCCATAAATAATAAATAAAAAAAAAAAAAAAAAAAAAAAAATATATATAAATATATAGGAAAAAACGGGATCCGGGCAAACCTGAGAGTGACTCAACTATACCACCCTTTAAACAAAATCATATCTATTGAGACAAAGGGTTTTAAGGTCACAATATAACTCACATAAATTTGTTGACCTTTTTAAAGAAACAGGCAAATTATTCCAGACAACTGGTCACAGATGTCGTATTGAAAATAGTGATCTACTACTAGCAACTTGAGGTGTCCGTATATCTCTAGCATGACGAGTAGGACAATTGTGTACATCATCACCAGAAATAAATAAATTTAAAAAACACTTTGGAACCAAATTAGAAAAATATTTGAACATAAATAACCCATGGTAAAATTTTCCAAGATCTGACACAGGGATAATATTTAACTGTACATATTGGGATCTCACCGACGTTCTCCAATTATCTCCGGAAAACACTCGCAGTGCCATATTTTGTATCACACGTAACTGCTGCAAATGCACTGAAAATGTGCTAGACCATATACTCACGCAATATACTAAATACGAGTGAACTAACGAAAAATAATTGAATCTCAAAACAGAATCCTGGAAAATATTTTTTAACTTTCTCATCATTCCAATATTTCTTGCAATCTTACTACTAATAAAAGAAACATGATTTTTAAAACTAAGGCATTCATCCACAATAACACCAAGGTATCGTATAGTATTTGTACGCTTAATTACATAATTCCCCATTTGCATATCAACAATCCAAGGGTAAAAATTTGATGATCTACCATACATAATAAAACCTGATTTACTATGGTTTAACAAAAGCTTATTCACTCTCATCCACTTATCTATACCTAACATACTTCTTCTCATTATCTCTATTAAATCAGATTCAGTCTTTGCTGCGGCAGTAAAATGGGTATCATCTGCAAAACTAGGAATAATCACCCTACAATTAGAATGTGCACTGTCTAACAAATCCAAAACAGAAAATCGTAAGTCGTTAGTATAAACCAAGAATAAAAGTGGATCTAAAACAGAACCGTGTGGAACACCATAATCAACCATTCTTTCACCAGATCTCACATTGGAAATTTCAACGCACTGAGTGAAAAAGCAATAACGAAGTTTGGATTTGAATCATCAGTGGCAGACATTAACCGCAAAAAAGGACACTTATGTGGAAGTTGCAAGACAAGAAGCCTAAATTCTTATTTTGGTTCAGTAGAAAAATAAGTTTTTCAAATGAAAGCAAAAAAGCTACATAATAATCTTAGAAGAACTGAAGTTATTCCGTATATAAGAGTGGCTGCTTCTTCCTTAATCCCCTTTGCGCTGAAGTTTGTAGTGATAGGCTAAAAGCATTTATGATTACAAAGAAATGTGCAACTGATTGTAGCGTTTACTGATGGATTTAAGGAGCTCCTTGATAAAGTCCCGAATGGTATAGTCATATAGTGACGGGGGATTTTAATTATAATTTATCGGATCTATCTAGTCAGAATGGTGATTTCTTAAATTTTATGATAGCAAACGATTTATATCCACTTGTGAATATTCCAACAAGAATCACGAGTCAATCTGCAGCGATTATTGACAATGTATTTGTTCGTTCAGTTGATTTGAATCAAAGTTTTTCTGATGTGATCATGTTTCCTGGGTCTTATCATTTTCCACTGTCAGCTACTATTTTTTGTAGTGTGTTAAAGAGTCCAGGCAAAAAAACTAAAATTTCGAATGACGAAAAAAGAAAATCTTTTAAAGTTTTCAGAGAAAGTGAGTGCAATAGACCGGAGTCAATTGTTTGAAGAGAAAGAATCCCCTAATAAAGCCCTGGATTTCATGATGTAAGTCATTAACCATATTTATGACAGGGCATGTCCAGTAAAAGTTTTTAAATCAAAGAAGCTTCTTTCCCGTACACCATGGATAACAAAGGAGATATTGACCAAATAGAATTAAGAAATCGGCTTTATGAAACATTTGGATTCAAAAATAATGAGTGGTTTATTTATTTACCAAGCAAAGATGTCTGGTGAATAAACTGAGGAGAAAAGCAAAGTCTGATTATTATGGAAATAAGTTGGAAGAATTTGAAGCTAATATGAAAGGAACGTGGAATATTTTAAATGAGGATGTAACCGTGGTGATTCAACTGAAATTGTAAACAAGTTTGCTAATTTTTCTCGAATATTGGCTCCAAGGTGCAATATAGTGGCAGCAATAGATATAATGAAATGCACTGTGATACTATTAATGACGTCGGTGTTCAAACATTAAACATAAAATTTCAGCTATGCACGAGTGAAGAAGTGCATAAAGGTGTGCGGTCACTCAAGTCTAATTCTGTCGGTGTTGATGGTTTGTCCCTTTGAGCTCTTAAAGTAGATTTAAGCATATATTCTTCCCTGTCTAGTTTTTATCATTAATCTTTCCCTAGAAAAGGGAAGTTTTCCAGTGCAGTTTAAGGTGGCGAAGGTCATTCCCCTTCACAAAGGTGGTCGCAAGGCAAATATAGAAAACTGGAGAACCGTATCAATTCTGCCTATGTTTTCAAAGATACTGGAGAAAGTATAATTTTCCAGTTCCAACAGTATAATTTTCCAGCTCTATAAAAATTCCAGTATTCTATAAAGTGTTTTAAAATTCTATAAAGTATAAAATTCTAGCTCTATAATTTCCTTCAGATGAATAAGCTTTGAGTCAGACACAGTTTGGGTTTCGTTAAAGGATCAGTCCACAACGCACTCCTTACAGCACCTGGTTCAAACTGTTAGCTATGAATTAAACTCAGGTAATGTACCTATCTCTATATTCACTGACCTTAGAAAAGCGTTTGAAACGTTTGACTACCAAGTCCTGCTTTATCGAATGCAAGTGTGGGATGTGGGAATAAATGGAGTTTGTCTAAGATGGTTTGAAAGCTATGTGGGCCTAAGATGGTTTGAAAGCTATGTGGGCCCTGTGCTGGGCCCTTTGCTTTATCTAATTTACGTGGACATGATGCGCTTTTATCCACAGAATGTATATATTACTTTTTTTGAGGATGACACTGCGCTAACAGTTTTTGCAAAATCAGTCGATGATTTAATAGCAAAAGCTAATAATGCTCTCAAAAGACTGGAGATGTTTACGAGTTTAAGTTTGCTGTGCGTGAATGTAAAGAAGAAGTTTTTACTGACATTCTGTAGAGTGAGTGGTTCTGTTGATGTAAGTGGTAAAGTCCAAAAAATTAATTTATTTTCTGTTTGTTTTAGTACCATGCTTAGGGTCACCCTAAATGTAAGGAAAGATACCATGCCCCCTCAAACTTGACTCTTTAAATCAAAGTTATAATGTTTGTATTGCAATGCTTCAAAAAAAGCTCATTTAGTTTTTTTCGAAAAAAAGTGTAATTGTTAAAAAAAACCTTTTGTGTCCGTAATGAAGGGAGAGATTTCACGGCCTCACCACTCATATTACACCCTCCGTCATGGGCGCCCATTGAGTGAATTATTGGGGGGGCTTACCTGGTCTAATCAGCACTTCCAGTACTGTATAATTGAAATTTCAAGACAAAATATCGTGGGCAGCGCGATAGCGCTGCCTAAGTTAAAAGCGATGTGGGCATAACGTTTTGTTTTTTTAAAACCAGGGAACTTCTTACAGAAAAAAATGTTATATGACTTTCGAAAGAGCTCATGGAGGGCAACCAGCTACCCCTCCTTTACGTTAATAACTTACGCAGATACGTCCAATCAAAATTTTGAGATAGCTTTTTTGTTCAGTGTAGTTTTAAGGTACGGAAATTATGACTTTGAGAATGACACCCCCACCCCACAACCCTCAGAGTAAGTGTTATAAGTTATGCCGTGTGGGGATATAAGGTTTTTTATAGGAAGGGAGTTCAGTCGATTGGTAATCAGAAGTTCTACTGGCCTTATTAACAGTCAAAAGTGATTGGAGGTCATCCAGCCTCCCTCCCCCCATACACCGATCATTTCCCCAAATATATTTAGTCATAATTTTTGAGAAAGCCATTTTGTTCAGTGTAGTTGAAAGGTCCAGATAATTATGTCTTTGGGGATAAGCCCCCCGCCCCCCCCCCCATATAGCCCTCAGGTCAAGGGTTGTGAAATTACACCCTTGTGGCATATAAGGTTTTTACAGATATTGTGGTTACAAAAAATCTACAGAAAGGTCATTGTATTGGTACTAAGAAGTTACATTACTCTTTTCAAGAGTCAAGGTTATCAGATGGCAAATAGCCCCCCCCACTCGAAAGCACATCATTTTTTCTAGAAATGTATGCGATAAAAATTTTAAGATGACCATTTGTTGTCGTAGAAACTTCGAAAAGGGCACAGTCGGTTGGTAATTGAAAGGGATAGTACCTTCTTTAATAGTCAAAAGTGATTAGAGGGCAACCCCCCCCCCCCCGCCCATCATTTCCCCAAACACTTCTAGTCAAAATCTCGAGATAGTTATTATGTTTCACGTAGTTTAAAAGTCCAGAAATTATATCTTTGAGGATGAGAACCCCCTCATAGTCCTCAGGGCAAGGGTTGTAAGGTATGCCCCGAGGTCATTTAAGGTTTTTATGGAAACGGGGGTCGTATACACTTCGGAGGGGGCTCATTCGATTGGAAATCGGAGGTTGAAGAACCATTTTTAACTTTCAAATTTATTGGAGGGAAGCTATACCCCCCCCCACGTCATATTTACCCCTAATGCATTCGATGGAAATTCTAAGATAGCCATTTTTTCAAAAATAGTACAAAGACCTCATAACACGGCCTTCGGGGTTGACACAACCCCCCAAAGTATGGGAATAAGGGTTTTAATTTATTCCCCGGGGGGATGTAAGGTTTTTATGAAGAGGTGATCTCCTAAACTCTAGAGAAGGCTTATTTAATTGGAAATGTTTAGTTCTATTTCCATTTCAAGAGTCTGGCGCCATGGAGAGAAAACAGTCCCCCCCCTCTCCCTGATGTCCTCTTTTTCCCAACCATATTCGATCGAAATTGTGAGACAGCAATAGTCCAAAGAGAATATAACAATATCTTCAGTAATCAAATATAAGAAATATTTAGGTGGACGTTGAACTAAATCAAAAACAAACTATTAACATGTGAACTTTCAAAAAAGTGACAAAACAATATCCCGAGAACAATTTATATTATTAAGTTAGATCTTTAAGAGTAAGATGTGGGGGATTTTGAACTAGCCAGAAAGCACTATGTGTATACTTTTAGTACTACAACTACAGTTACTGTAACTAAAGACGCTTAGAGTATTAAGGTGAAACTTCTAGGAAGTGTTTATGGGGGCGTTCCAATTAAACGAAAAAACTGCATACATGCAGGTTTTCAAAAAGGCATTTAAGCAATATCATTGGCAGAACCACTCTATAAGCTAGAAATATCATTGAAACATTTAAGGGAGCTAATTCGATTCAAAATAAAAGTTCTGGGGTCCTTTCTAAGAGTAAAAAGAGATTGGAGGGCAATCAGCCCGTCTCTCTAGCCGATTTATTTCCAAAAAACATGTAGTAAAAATTTTGAGACAACTATTTTTTTCAGCATAGTAGAACGGCCCAGCAACTATGTCTTTAGGAATATTGGGCATGTCAAGCCCCCACAATTATGCCAAACTATGGGTCGTATAAAAAAAACCGAAAAGATGTAAAACATTATTTTTTTTCCCCGTGAAAATGGCTTTGTCAATAAAAAACGAACATAAATTCATCTAAAAAAAACCTCTTTCCACTAAACAAGTTTTTCAAAGAAAAGTAAAGAGCTCTATTAAGCCAAAAATGGGCACAAATGAAGTCAAGTAATCATCCAAGCGTAAAACTACCACAAATCACTATCAATAAATAAATAAAACTCAAAAAGAACACAAATTAGAATAAATAGCCGAGTCAAACTCGAAACGAGCAAAAATTAACATTAGTAGGGCTGATAACCCCCATGCCTTCTCAAGACCAGAACATAATTTGCACTTTACTGAAAACAAAATATGTTTAATTTTTTTCACTTATTTTTACTTAAATAAATAAAAAACTTTTTTTCCTCATTTTTTTTACCCATTTTTTATTTTAATTAATAAACATCAGTAAACGTAAATTTCACTGACAATCCACATTCATTTTTTTTTCAGGAAAACTTAAATTGTGATCGGATCTTGTGAAAGCATGGGGGTTGTCAGTCATATTAATGCTTGTTTTTGCTCGTTTTAAGCGTGAATCCGCACTTTATTTAATTTCTATGCGTTTTGAGTTTTATTTACTTGTTGAGAAGTATGTGTTGTTGTTTTACGCTTGAAGGATCATTTGACTATATTTTAGACCATTTTGAACTAATAGAGCTCTTTACTTTTCTTTGAAAACCTGCTCTGTGGAATGTTTTTTTAATTAATACAAATATATGACACCGTTACTCAGACAGGGGGGGGGAAACGCCCCCCGTGCCCCCCTCCCTCTTATGGGCGCCCATGCCCTCCGTCTTCTTTCATTAGACAAATGTATATGAATGGAAAATAAGATCGTATTACCATTTAACTTTGGATAAAAGCAAAGCTCATGGTTGCATTTGCCCCTCCCCTTCCTGGGAAATTTCCTGATAATACTCGTGACCCCCCTACCTCTCCGCTTTATGTACCGGTAAGTATATGAATGTAGATTTTAATGTTGCAATTTTTTTCAACAAGAGGGTCCCGCAGCACCCATATTACAGGCTTGGTCCGAAATATTTCTGGGATTGAATGGAGGTTATATATTAATTTATATCCTTCTCCCTCTCAAACCTCCTATATTTATCTAAAAGCTCGAAGCAGAGTCAGAAAATTTGGACATAAAACTGCACTTTTTGAGGCTTCAGGCCCTCACCCCACCTACACAAAAATCCACTGGTCCTTTCTGCATAATAGCTGACACGCAATTATATATCACTGTGCATAGTTTTATCAACCCTGAAATGAATCCCCTTAGTGAATGAGTGAATGAAGCTTTAAAATAGATGCTTATGTTAACCGTTTGTTCGAGTGTTTATTTTGTATGGGCTATATGCATATTTAGGAAGGAATGCGCCGCCGCTTGGTGTTACTGCCCCTGAAATTGGAATGCTCAACATATAATTTCTTGAAACTTTAAATCGACTCACGAGTAGAGTAAGGGGTTCCATTTCTATGGAAGCTATAGACACTACTCTTTTCTTCCTTATTGGTTTAATATCATGAAGAAGGTTTAACGGTGATTCCGAAGATATGATAGTTTGGATTCTATAGAAGCTCTTCACCTTTTCAAAGAGAGTGAGAATCCCCTCGCAATGTCGTCTGGATTCTATGGAAGCTATAGGAAGACATTTCTCTGGAAGCTATGCACCTTTTCAAAGAGAGTGAATATCCCCTCGAAATGTCGTATGGATTCTATGGAAGCTATAGGAAAACATTTCTATAGAAGCTCTACATCTTTTCAAAGAGAGTGACTATCCCCATGCATATAGGTAATACTTCTACAACACATTACACCTTTTCAAAGAGAGTGAGTATTTGACATTTTTGCAAAAAGGGATTCGCAAATTGGACACTATGAACGATATTAATTAATGTTTTGAATAATAGGAGTGTGAATGATTCTAATTAGTGATTGGATTGTATGAAGGGGGAGAAAAAAAAGGATTAAACTGATTAGCAGTTAAGGTAACCCCGAAGGAGTTGTTAACTCAGGTAATTGTTATAAATTTGAAACATCATCAGTCTATGAAAACGGCTAACGACGATAGAATGACATTGTGACTTGACCTAGCTTTACCTTTCCGATGTGGTCTGTATAATACACAAGTGATGTTTGATTAGTATTGTCAATTTAAAATAGGGTCTAACGTTTTAGTATGCTAAAAAGTTGATACTAAGAGAGATGTAGATTGTAAGAAAAGAATTTTAATAATGAAATTCAGAAAAAACCTTAGAAATCCTTGCAAATCAAGTAGTAAGTTGTATGTGAGTACAAACCATCAAGGATCATAAACACCAACGACTCTAACCAGCAGAGACATCAACTCCCCAAAGATCCCTTATCCCCAAACTCGACGGGCACCCCCGCCCTCCCACTTTTTGGCCCCCCCTTTTTTTTTTTTTTTTTAAATGATATATTTTTTTAAAATTTTTTTTATAAATGTCTTCGAATAAGATGAAAAAAACTTAAATTAAGTAGTGTTTTGTCGCGGTTTACCTTGTCAAAGTTACATTCTCTTAATTTTTCAAAGTTCATTTTGAATTTCTTTCATTGAAATGCAAGAGTTGGAATATTTCAGTAGTGTCTTGTTATACTTTACCTTGTCACTGTCTTGTTGTGCTTTACCTTTTCACTGTTATATTCTCTTGAATTTTCAAAGTTAATTTTGGATTTCTCTCGTTGAAATGCAAGAGTTGGATTATTTCAGTATTGTATTGTCGTTTTTTTCCTTATCATATTTACAGTCTCTTGATTTTTAAAATTTAATTTTTAATTTCATTATTTTAATTCTATATTTTGAGTATTTATATATGGTTTAATATTGGTTTACCATGTCACAGTTACATTCTCTTGTTTTTTCAAAGTTCATTATGAATTTCTTTCGTTGAAATGCAAGAGTTGGAATATTTCAGTAGTGTCTTGTTATGCTTTACCTTGTCGCAGTTACATTCTCTTGATTTTTCAAAGTTCATTTTGGATTTCTTTTGTTGAAATTCAAGAGTGGGAATATTTCAGTAATGTTTTGTTGTGCTTTACCTTGTCACAGTTACATTCTCTTGATTTTCAAAGTTCATTTTGAATTTCTTTCGTGAAATGCAAGAGTTGGAATATTTCAGTAGTGTTTTGTCGTGGTTTACCATATCACAGTTACATTCTATTGATTTTTCAAATTTCATTTTGAATTTCTCTTGTAAAATGTAAGAGTTGGAATATTTCAGCAGTATCTTGTTGTGCTTTATCTTTTCATTGTTACATTCATTTGAGTTTTCTAAGCTTATTGTAGATTTCTTTCCTTCAAATTCAAGTGCTGGATTATTTAATTAGTGTTTCGTCGCGTCTTACCGTGTGACAGTTAAATTATAATTATCTTCCTAATATCATTTTTGGATTTATAAAGTTTAAATTAAAGTGTTTGAATCTTTCAGTTGTGTTTCGTCAGGGTCTACTTTGTCAAAGTTACACTCTCTTGATTTTTCAAAGTTCATTTTGGATTTCTTTCCTTGAAATGCAAGAGTTGGAATACCATTTTTCGTTAAGTGTCAGAGTGAATAAATTCATTATCAACATCCTTTGTCAGATAAATCAAATAAAATTGACAAAATCTAAATTTCAGAATGAATAAATTCATTATCAACATCCTTTATCGGATACGTCGGATAAAATTGATAAAATCTAAGTATCGGAGCGAATATTTTTTTTATCATGATCCTTTGCCAGATACATCGAATAAAATTGATAAAATATAAGTGTAAAAGTGAATAAATATTTCTATGAAGATCCTTTGTCAGATACATCAAATAAAATTGACAAGATCTAAATTTAAGAACGAATAAATGATTTAACAACATCCCTTATCAGATTAGTCCGATAAGATTGACAAAATCTAAGTATCAGAGTGATTAAATTCTATATCATCATCCTTTTCTTGGATAAATAGGATAAAATTGACAGAATAGAAGTGTCAGTGTGAATAAATTTTTTTTTATCAACATCCTTTGTCAGATACATCAAATAAAATTGACAAAATCTAAATTTCAGAATGAATAAATTCATTATCAACATCCTTTGTTGGATATGTCGGATAAAATTGACAAAATCTAAGCATCAGAGTGATTAAATTCTAAATCAACATCCTTTTCTCAGATACATAGGATAAAATTGAAAAATTATAAGTGTCAGAGTGAATAAATTTTTCTTATAAACAACCTTTGCCAGATACATTTAATATATATGGATAAAATATAAGGATCCGTATGAATAATTTTTTTTTATCAACATACATTGTCACACACATCAAATAAAATTGGAGAAATATGAATGTCAGAATAAGTAAATGCTATATAAACATCTTTTTTCGGATATGCCGGATAAAATTGACAAAATATAAGTGTCAAAGTGAATTCTTTTTTATCAACATCCTTTGGCAGATACATCGGATAAAATTGACAAAATCTAAGTATCAGAGTGACTAAAATCTATATCAACATCCTTTTCTCGAATATGTAGGATAAAATTGACAAATTCTAAGTGTTAGAGTGAATATTTTTTTTATCAACATCCTTTGGCAGATACATCGGATAAAATTGACAAAATCTAAATTTCAGAATGAATACAAAATCTAAAAATCAGAATGAATAAATTTTAAGTCAACATCCTTTGTGGGATATATTGTATAAAATTGACAAAACATAAGTGTCAAATCGAATAATTTTTTTTTTATAAACATCATCTGACGTATAAATCTGAAAATATTGACAAAATATGAGTATTTGAGTAACTAAAATCTATATCAATATCATTTTTTTAGAAAATCAGTGTAAAATTGACAAATTATAAGTGCAAGAGCGAATAAATTTTTTTATCAACATCCTTTGGCAGATACATCGGATAAAATTGACAAAATCTAAATTTCAGAATGAATAGATCCATTATCAACATCCTTTTTCAGATACATATGATAAAATTTACAAAATCTAAGTGCCAAAGTGAATTATTTTTCTTTTATCAACATCCTTTGGCAGGCACATCAAATAAAATTGACAAAATCTATATTTCAGAATGAATGAAATCTATATTTACATCCTTAGTCGGACATATCAGTTAAAATTGAAGAAATCTAAGTATCAGAGTGAATAATTTTTTTTTATTAACAGGCTTTGGCGAATACGCCGTGTAAAATTGACGAATTGTAAGCATCCGCGTGACTAAATTCTATATCAAAATCCTTTTCTCAGATACCTAGGACAAAATTGACAAATTCTAAGTGTTAGAGTGAATAATTTTTTTTTTTTCAACATCCTTTGGCAGACACATCGGATAAAATTGACAAAATCTAAATTTCAGAATGAATAAATTCATTATCAACATCCTTTGTCGAATACGTCGGATAAAATTGACAAAATATAACTGTCAGAGTGAATAAATTTTTTTTTATCAACATCATTTGTCAGATACATCAAACAAAATTGACAAAATCCAAATTTCAGAATGAATAAATGCCTTAACAACAATCTTTTATCGGATATGTCAGATAAAATTGACATTATCTAAGTATCAGAGTGACTAAATTCTATATCAACATCCATTTCTCAGATACATAGGATAAAATTGACATATTCTAAGTGTTAGAGTGAATAAATTTTTGTATCAACATCCTTTGGCAGATACGTCGGATAAAATTGACAAAATCTAAATTTCAGAATGAATAAATTCATTATCAACATCATTTGTCGGGTATGTCGGATAAAATTGACAAAATCTAAGTATCAGAGTTAATAATTTTTTTTTAACAACATCCTTTGCCAGATACATCGAATAAAATTGATAAAATATATGTGCCAGAGTGAATAATTTTTTTTTTATCAACATCTTCTGTCAGATACATCAAAAAAAATTGACAACATCTAAATTTCAGAATATGCTTTAACAGCATCATTTATAGGATATGTTGAAAAAAATTTGAAAAATCTAAGCATCAGAGAGACCAAATTCTATATCAACATCCTTTTCTCGGATTAATAGGATAAAGTTGACAAAATCTGAATTTCAGATGAATAAATTAATTATCAACATCATTTGTCTGATATGTTAGAAAAATTGACACAATCTAAATTTCAGAATGAATAAATTCTATAACAATATTATTTATCGGATATATCGGATCAAATTGACAAAATCTAACCATCACAATGACTAAATTCTATATCAACATCCTTTTCTCGCATACATAGGATAAAATTGACAGAATCTAAGAGCCAGAGTGAATAATTTTTTTTATCAACATCATTTGTCAAATACATCAAATAAAATTGACAAAATATAAATTTTAGAATAAATAAATGCTTTAACAACATCCTTTATCGGATATGTAGGATGAAATTGACAAAATAGAAGCATCAGGATGAATATATTCTATATCAACATCCTTTTCTAAAATACAGAGGATACAAATTGACAAATTTTAAGTTTTAGAGTGAATAATTTTTTTTTATAAAAATCGTTTGCCTGATAAATCGGATGGAACTGACAAAATCTAAGTATCATAGGGAATAAATTCATTATCAACATCCTTGGTCGGATATGTCAGATAAAATTGACAAAATATAAGTATCAGAGTGAATAATTTTTTTTTATCAACAACCTTGATAAGAGACATGCAAAGTCGACATAGCTTTATTTCATTTTTTAAGGTTAATTTAGACGAGGTTACGTGCGCGCACGTAACCTCGTCTAAATTAACCTTAAAAAATGAAATAAAGCTGCGCGCACGTAACCTCGTCTAAATTAACCTTAAAAAATGAAATAAAGCTATGTCGACTTTGCATGTCTCTCTCACTATGTATGCTCCGTCGTGGTGTACACTCCATGTCTTTCTTGTCAATTTTACCTGATTTAGCCGACAAATGATGTTGATAATGCATTTAAAGGATGTTGATAAAGCATTTATTCACTCTGATACTTAGATTTTGTCAATTTTATCCCATGTATCCAAGAAAATGATATTGATATGGAATTTAATCACTCTAATACTTAGATTTTATCAATTTTATCCGACTGATCCGACAAAGGATGTTGATAATGAATTTAGTCACTCTGACACTTAGATTTTGTCAATTTTATCCGATGTAACTGACAAAGAATGTTGATATAAAAAAATATATTCACTCTAACACTTAGATTTTGTCAATTTTAATCTATGTATCCGAGAAAAGGATGTTGATGTAGAATTTAATCACTCTGATACTTAGATTTTGTCAAATTTATTCGGAAAATCCGCCGAATGATGTTGTTAAAGCACTTATTCATTGTAATATTTAAGTTTTTTCAGTATTCATTCGATGTTTCTGACAAGGGTTTTTAATAAAAAAAAATTACTTACTTTGATAATTATATTCTGTCAATATTTTTCGATGTATCTGGCAAAGGTTGTTGATAAAAAAAAAATTATTCACTCTGATACTTATATTTTGTCAATTTTATACGACATATCTGGCAAAGGATGTTGATAATGAATTTATTCCCTATGATACTTAGATTTTGTCAATTTTATCCGATGTATCTGGCAAAGGTTGTTGATAAAAAAAATTATTCACTCTAACACTTAGAATTTGTCAATTTTTATCCTATGTATCCGAGAAAAGGATGTTGATATAGAATTTAGTCTTAGAATTTAGTCTGATACTTAGATTTTGTCAATTTTATTCGACGTATCCGATAAAGGATGTTGTTAAAGCATTTATTTATTCTGAAATATAGATTTAGTCAATTTTATTTGATGTATCTGATAAATGATGTTGATAAAAAAAATTATTCACTCTGGCACGTGGATTCTTTCAATTTTATTCTATTTATCCGAGAAAAGGATGGTAATATATAATTTAGTCACTCTGATACTTAGATTTTGCCAATTTTATCCAACATATCCGATAAAGGATATTGTTATAGCATTTATTCATTCTGAAATTTAGATTTTGTCAATTTTATCCGAAATATCCGACAAAGGATGTTTATAATGAATTTATTCATTCTGAAATTCAGATTTTGTCAATTTTATCCTATGTATCCGAGAAAAGTATGTTGATAAAAATAAAATTTCACTCTGACATTTAGATTCTGTCAATTTTATCCAATGTATCCGAGAAAAGTATGTTGATATAGAATTTAGTCACTCTGATACTTAGATTTTGTCAATTTTATCCGACATATCCGATAAAGGATGTTGTTAAAGCATTTATTTATTCTGAAATTTAGATTTTGTCAATTTTATTTAATTTATTTGACAAAAGATGTTGATAAAAAAAAATTATTCATTCTGGCACTTATATTTTATCAATTTTATTCGATGTATCTGGCAAAGGATGTTGTTAAAAAAAAATATTCACTCTGATACTTAGATTTTGTCAATTTTATCCGACATACCCAGACAAAGGATGTTGATAATGAATTTATTCATTCTGAAATTTAGATTTTGTCAATTTTATCCGACGTATCTGCCAAAGGATGTTGATACAAAAATTTATTCCCTCTAACACTTAGAATTTGTCAATTTTATCCTATGTATCTGAGAAATGGATGTTGATATACAATTTAGTCACTCTGATACTTAGATTATGTCAATTTTATCCGACATATCCGATAAAAGATTGTTGTTAATGCATTTATTCATTCTGAAATTTGGATTTTGTCAATTTTGTTTGATGTATCTGACAAATGATGTTGATAAAAAAAAATTTATTCACTCTGACAGTTATATTTGGTCAATTTTATCCGACATATTCGACAAAGGATGTTCATATTCAATTTATTCATTCTGAAATGTAGATTTTGTCAATTCTATCCGATGTGTCTGTCTAAGGATGTTGATAAAAAAAATGTATTCACTCTAACACTTAGAATTTGTCAATTTTATCCTATGTATCTGAGAAAAGGATGTTGATATAGAATTTAGTCACGCTGATGCTTACATTTCGTCAATTTTATCCAATGTATCTGCCAAAGGATGTTAATAAAAAAAATTATTCACTCTGATACTTATATTTTGTCAATTTTATCCGACATATCCGACAAAGGATGTTGATATAGAATTTATTCATTCTGAAATTTAGATTTTGTTAATTTTATTTGATGTGTCTGACAAAAGGATGTTGATAAAAGAAAATTTATTCACACTCGCACTTAGATTTTGTCAATTTTATCCTATGTATCTGACAAAGGATGTTGATAATGAATTTATTCATTCTGAAATTTAGATTTTGTCAATTTTATCCGATGTATCTGCCAAAGGATGTGGATAAAAAAAATTTATTCGCTCTAACACTTAGAATTTGTCAATTTTATCCTATGTATCTGAGAAAAGGATATTGATATAGATTTTAGTCACTCTGATACTTAGATTTTGTCAATTTGATCCGATGTATCTGCCAAAGGATGTTGATAAAAAAAAATTTATTCACTCTGACACTTATGTTTTGTCAATTTTATCCGACATATCCGACAAAGGATGTTGATATAGAATTTATTCATTCTGAAATTTAGATTTTGTATTCATTCTGAAATTTAGATTTTGTCAATTTTATCCGATGTATCTGCCAAAGGATGTTGATAAAAAAAATATTCACTCTAACACTTAGAATTTGTCAATTTTATCCTACATATCCGTGAAAAGGATGTTGATATAGATTTTAGTCACTCTGATACTTAGATTTTGTCAAATTTATCCGATGTATCTGCCAAAGGATGTTGATAAAAAAAAATATTAACTCTGATACTTATATTTTGTAAATTTTATCCGACATCCGACAAAGGATGTTGATATAGAATTTATTCATTCGGAAATTTAGATTTTGTCAATTCTCTTTGATATATATGACAGAGTATGTTGATAAAAAAATCTATTCACTCTGACACTTGTATTTTATAAATTTTATTCGATGTATCTGGCAAAGGTTGTTGATAAAAAAAATTTATTCACACTGACACTTAGATTCTGTCAATTTTATCCTATGTATCCCAGAAAAGGATGTTGATATAGAATTTAATCACTCTGATGCTTAGATTTTGTAAATTTTATCAGACATATCCGACAAAATGATGTTGATAATGAATTTATTCATTCTAAAATTTAGATTTTGTCAATTTTATTTGATGTATCTGACAAAGGATGTTGATAAAAAAAAATTTATTCACACTGACACTTAGATTCTGTCAATTTTATCCTATGTATCCGAGAAAAGGATGTTTATATATAATTTAATCACTCTGATACTTAGATTTTGTCAATTTTATCCGACATATCTGATAAAGGATGTTGTTAAAGCATTTATTCGTTCCTAAATTTAGATTTTGTCAATTTTATTTGATGTATCTGACAAGGATGTTGATAGAAATATTTATTCACTTTTACACTTATATTTTATCAATTTTATTCGATGTATCTGGCAAAGGATCTTGATAAAAAAAAATATTCACTCTGATACTTAGATTTTGTCAATTTTATCTGACATATCCGACAAAGCATGTTGATAATGAATTTATACATTCTGAAATTTAGATTTTGTCAATTTTATTTGATGTATCTGACAAAGGATGTTGATAATGAATTTATTCACTCTGACACTTAACGAAAAATGGTATTCCAACTCTTGCATTTCAAGGAAAGAAATTCAAAATGAACTTTGAAAAATCAAGAGAATATAACTGTGACAAGGTAAACCATAACAAAACACTACGGAAATATTCCAACTCTTGCATTTCAACGAAAGAAATCCAAAAATGAACTTTGACAAATCAAGAGAACGTAACTGTGACAAGGTAAACAACGACAAAACACTACTGAAATATTCCAACTCTTGCATTTCAACGAAAGAAATACAAAATGAACTTTGAAAAATCAAAAGAATGTAACTGTGACAAGTTAAAGCACAACAAGACACTACTGAAATATTCCAACTCTTGCATTTCACGAAAGAAATTCAAAATGAACTTTGAAAAATCAAGAGAATTTAACTGTGACATGGTAAACCACGACAAAACACTACTGAAATATTCCAACTCTTACATTTCAACGAAAGAAATCCAAAACGAACTTTAAAACATCACTTTACTTTAAAACTTTGAAAAATCAAGCGAATGTAACTGTGACAAGGTAAACCATAACAAAACACTACGGAAATATTCCAACTCTTGCATTTCAACGAAAGAAATCCAAAAATGAACTTTGAAAAATGAATAGAATGTAGCTGTGACAAGGTAAACCACGACAAAACACTACTGAAATATTCCAACTCTTTCATATCAAGGAAAAAAAAAATCCAAAATGAAATTTGAAAAATCAAGAGAATGTAACTGTGACAAGGTAAACCACGACAAAACACTACTGAAATATTCCAACTCTTGCATTTCACGAAAGAAATTCAAAAGAACTTCGAAAAAATGAAGAGAATGTAACTGTGACAAGGTAAAGCACGACAAAACACTACTGATATATTCCAACTCCTGCATTTCACGAAATAAATTCAAAATGAACTTTGAAAAATCAAGTGAATGTAACTCTGACAAGGTAAACCACGATAAAACACTACTTAAAAATTCCAACTCATTTATATAATGAAATACAGTCGAAATGAACATTTAAAAGTCAATAGATTGTAACTGTTAAATAGTAAACCACGACAAAACACTACTGAAATATTCCTACTCTTGTATTTCGCGAAAAAAATTCAAAATGAACTTTGAAAAATCAGGAGAATGTAATTGTGACAATGTAAAGCATAAAAAAACACTACTGAAATATTCCAACTCTTGCATTTCAACAAATGAAACCCAAAATAAAAACATTGAAAAAATCAAGAGAATGTAACTGTGACAAGGTAAACCACGACAAAACACTACTGAAATATTCCAACTCTTGCATTTCACGAAAGAAATTCAAAATGAACTTTGAGATATGAAGAGAAGGTAACTGTGACAAGGTAAAGTACGAAGAAACACTTCTGAAATGTTCCAACTCTTGCATTTCACGAAATAAATTCAAATTTAACTTTGAAAAATCACGTGAATGTAACTGTGACAAGGGAAAGCACAACAAAACACTACTGAACTATTCCAACTCCTGAATTTCAAAAAAAGAAATCCAAAATGAACTTTGAAAAATTTAGAGAATGTAACTGAGATATGGTAAACCACGACAAAACACTACTGAAATATTCCAACTCTTGCATTTCACGAAAGAAATTCAAAATGAACTTTGAAAAATCAAGAGAATGTAACTCTGACATGGTAAACCACGACAAAACACCACTGAAATATTCAAACTCTTGCATTTCACGAAAGAAATTCAAAATGAACTTTGAAAAATCAAGAGAATGTAACTGTGACAAGGTAAAGCATAACAAAACATTACTGAAATATTCCAACTCTTGCATTTCAACAAAAGAAATCCAAAATGAACTTTGAAAAATCAAGAGAATGTAACTGCGACAAGGGAAAGCATAACAAGACACTACTGAAATATTCCAACACTTGCATTTCAACGAAAGAAATTCATAATGAACTTTGAAAAATTAAGAGAATGTAACTGTGACAAGGTAAACCACGACAAAACACTACTGAAATATTCCAACTCTTGCATTTCACGAAAGAAATTCATAATGAACTTTGAAAAATCAAGAGAATGTAACTGTGACAAGGTAAAGCACAACAAAACACTACTGAAATATTCCAACTCTTCATTTCAACGAAAGAAATCCAAAATGAACTTTGAAAAATCAAGAGAATGTAACTGTGACAAGGTAAAGCACAACAAGACAGTGACAAGGTAAAGCATAACAAGACACTACTGAAATATTCCAACTCTTGCATTTCAATGAAAGAAATTCAAAATGAACCTTGAAGAATTAAGAGAATGTAACTGTGACAAGGTAAACCACGACAAAACACTACTGAATTTAAGTTTGTTTCATCTGATTCGAAGACGTGTAGAAAAAAATAGTTGAAAAAAATATATCATGTTAAAAAAAAAGGGGGGGGGGGTGGTTAAAAAGTGGGAGACACCGGGCGCCATGTAAGGGGGGGCAGAAGAGACCTGGTAGGAGTTGAGGTCTCGTCTGGTGAGGGTCGCTGGGGCGTATGTCCCATGGTTTTTCATACTAACAAAAATCACAATAATGGATTTACCATGAATACTTATTAGTTTTATTAATTTCATTGTTAAAATTCTTCTATTACCATCTACGTATCTCTTAATATCAACTTTTTAGTATACTAAAACGTTAGACCCTATTTTAAATTGACAATACATATCAAACATCACTTGTGTATTATACAGACCACATCGGAAAGGTAAAGTTAGGTCAAGTCATAATATCATTCTATCGTCGTTAGTCGTTTTCATAGACTGATGATGTTTCAAATTTATAACAAATTAACTGAGTAAACAACTCCTTCGGGGTTACCTTAACTGCTAATCAGTTTAATCCTTTTTTTTCCCCTTCATACAATCCAATCACTAATTAGAATCATTCACACTCCTATTATTCAAAACATTAATTAATATCGTTCATAGTGTCCAATTTGCGAATCCCTTTTTGCAAAAATGTCAAATACTCACTCTCTTTGAAAAGGTGTAATGTCTTGTAGAAGTATTACCTATATGCATGGGGATACTCACTCTCTTTGAAAAGGTGTAGAGCTTCCATAGAAATGTTTTCCTATAGCTTCCATAGAATCCATACGACATTTCGAGGGGATAGTCACTCTCTTGCAAAGGTGTATAGCTTCCATAGAATCCGGACGACATTGCGAGGGGATTCTCACTCTTTGAAAAGGTGAAGAGCTTCTATAGAATCCAAACTATCATATCTTCGGAATCACCGTTAAACCTTCTTCATGATATTAAACCAATAAGGAAGAAAAGAGTAGTGGCTATAGCTTCCATAAAAATGGAACCCCTTACTCTACTCTCACGATCTCAGAATTTTCATTCAGTAGCGTTTTCTCCCTCTCTAGAGCAATATTATTGTTTTTACCACGAAATGGCAGAAAGCGCCTCTTTCCTGTGGAGCAGTATTTTTTGCTACTTAAAAAAAGTACCTAAACTTTTAATTTCCATTTGAATCAGCCTTCTCCTTTTTTATAGGAATCATTCCTGAAAAAAAAAACATGCGCCCGTGATGTCTCTCGATTCTTCTCGAAAAAATCGCAGATTCTTTTTTTTTTATAGATAGTGGCTTGGGACCTCATGAATAGTTTTCTTTGATATGCTTAATTTGATGGTATAATTATCATTAGGAGCACTTGCTCTTGTAAAGGGAGGGGTGCTCATTTTCTAAAATCAGGCAAGTTTTCGCAAGCTCGCAACTTTTTGTTGGTAACATTCAATTTAAAGAATTTTACATTTTTAGAATCACGACAAATGATGTATATTTCTGTCAAAGCTCTTTTTTAGAATTGGGGTTACTATTAGTACGAATCGCTCTTTAGTTACAGTTCATCGTTACCACGAACTGTTTAAAAAATACTCAGCGTTGAAAATAAGTCAATTTTGGGATTATTCTAACATCTTCATGACGGGTACTGCATCGGTTCAAGTAGATCGAAAGAAGCTATTATCGTCAACGAGTAGTACTGATGAAACTATTTTCTGTGTTAATTATGTTGCTCTGCAAGAATATTTTTTGGATAGTTTTAAGCTTCAGTTGCGCCAGGGGGTGGAGTGGGGATGCTGTGTGCCCCCTAGATTTCAGAAAATGCGTTTTTTGGAGAATTCCCATTGAAAAAAGGCAAATTTGGTACCCCGCATGTTATATTTTACATTATATAACTTGCACATGATTTTATATACTTATTTGCCTTTTTTGGGACGGAGGTGTGATACGTATTCTCAAAAGGGTATACATGTGTAATTGAATGGTACAGGTGTACCTAGGCTCAACCCCTTGGGGGGGGGGTCAAAATAAAAAAAGGGTTTTAATCCATTATTTTTCCGGGGGCACCTCAGATCCATTTTGGAGGTTTCCCCCGCTCCTTGTGCGTGTAAGTAGGTACCTTTGCTGCTCAAACTGTCCTTGAAAGGGCTGTAAAACTCTTTCCAAAATTAGAGGAATTTAATTTCAAGCTATTTAGTAGTTTTTAATGCTATTCACTTTTTTTTTTTTTTGTATATCGGTCTCATTAATAAATTACTTTATTTTCAAACGGATGTTTGAAAGTGGATGCCTTTCCTATCTCAATCAGGCATGTAGATAGAATTCAAATAATATATTTGTCACGATTTTTTTTTCTTTTGTTTATTGAAACTTTCCAGCATGGAAACTCCTTGTTTGATAAACTGAGGCGCATATTTCGCAAACATGCATTTTTACAAGAAATTGCATCGTCTGAATGAATGGATGATGAAAAGTTAGTTTTACCCACAACGTTGTTTGAAGTGAACGATCTTTTTATGAATTAAATTAAAAAAACAATAAGCTTTTTTAACTGAAAGTAAGGAGCGACATTAAAACTTAATACGAACAGAAATTATTCCGTATATGAAAGGGGATATCCCCTCCTCAACGCCTCGCTCTTTACGCTAAAGTTTGACTTCTTCTCACAACTCTACT
Organism: Artemia sp. Qi Xiang Cuo; assembly: GCF_049724085.1. Classification (NCBI taxonomy): domain Eukaryota; kingdom Metazoa; phylum Arthropoda; class Branchiopoda; order Anostraca; family Artemiidae; genus Artemia; species Artemia sp. Qi Xiang Cuo. The sequence goes on from NC_142794.1 coordinate 33,284,019, forward strand.
TTTTAAAACAATAAAAAGCTTTAGCGTAAAGAGTGAGGCGTTGAGGAGGGGACATCCCCTTTCATGTATGGACTAATTTCTGCTCGTTTTAAGTTTTAATGTCGCTCTTTACTTTCAGTTAAAAAAAACTTGTTTTTTTATTATATAATTTCTGCATGCTTTTGAATTAATACAGGTTTTGATTTTGGCTCACCGTACATGAATAATTAAAACTTCAATTAAAACCTCGTCAATACATCGCTCTTTACGCTAAAGTTCAAATTTTGTTTCAATTCTTTAAGAATGACCCCTGAATTACAAAGGCCGTTTAATTAGAATAAATTTGAAAGTTCTAAAAAAAGCTTTAGCTCAAAGAGTGAGGTATTGACGAGGGGTAAACCCCCTCATATACGTAATAATTTTTTTTTTAAGTTTTAATGTTCCTCCTTGCTTTCAGTTGAAAAAACTTGTTTTTTGTATTTAATTTCTGGTCGTTTTTTTAAACAATGCGGGGAAATCCGGCGCCCCGTTCATGGAAAATTCCGCCCCCCATGAAAAATTCCTCCATGGAGAGATCCTCCCACGTAACCCTCCTCCCACCCCTCACACGCAAAAAATCCCCCTGAAAATGTCAGTATAGTTCCCAATAACCAATAATATATGTAAACAGTGGGCAAAGTTCATAACTTGCAGCCCTTCCCCCAGGGACTGTGGGTAATTAAGTCATCCTCAAAAATATATTTATTAAATTTTTCTACTATGTTGAACAAAATAGCTATCTCAAAATTTTGATCCGGTGACTTTGGGTAAAAATGAGTGTCGGAGGGGGTTTAGTTGCCCTCCAATTTTTGGTCTCTTAAAAAGGGCTCTAGAACTTTTAATTTCCGTTCAAATGAGCCATCTTGCGATATTCTAGGACCACTGAATGGGTAAGATCACCCCTGGGAAAAAAAACAAATAAACACGCATCTGTGATATTTCTTCGGGCAAAAATACAAAATTCCACAATTTTGCAGATAGAAGCTTGAAAACTCTACAGTAGGATTCGTTGATATGCTGAATCTAACAGTGTGATTTTCATTAAGATTCTGTTGTTTTTTTTTAGGGGTGTTTCTCGCTTTTTTCGAAAATAAAGCAAATTTTATAGGCTCGTAACTTTTGATGGGTAAAACTAAACTTGATGAAGGTTATATATCTGAGATCAGCTTAAAAATCCAATTCTTTTGATGTATCTATTGGTATCAAAATTCCGTTTTTTCCAGTTTCGGTTACTATTTAGCCGGGTCGCTCCTTACTTACAGTTCGTTACCACGAACTGTTTGATATGGTTAAAAATATAAGTTTTCGGTTTGAGACAAAAGTGGATTCCTGTGAACAAAAATGACCCTTAATCAGCACGACTCATTACGAAACTTGCATTAAAGGAACTTGGAATGTTTAAGAGGGGGAAGAAGGCGGTCGGGGCAAGGAGCCCCGGGTGCCGTGATTCAGTATTTTTTAGGGGGGGGGGGGCAAAAAAAATCTAAAAAACGCATCATATATTTGTTTATATTCATTTTTGTTACGTTTTTACGTGTATGACAAACATTTCGGGGGGCGGGGGTTCAAACCCCTTAAGATTAACAAAATAGTGGTTGTATTAAGGATTCAAAAGTGGTTGCATTAAGGATTCCAGTTCAATCAACCTTTGTTTTTTTGGGTTGGGGGAGGGGCTACCGATGATAATTTCGTCCTGGGTCTGAGCAACACTGTAAATGCCCCTGCTTAAGTTGATCTCCTAATTTTATTCGTGCTCAATTTTTGAAAGGGCTCCGACGAATCCTAATGACGCCACTGCGTGGAAACTCTGCGGTGGTAAAACCAGGTTACCCCTAGTTCTTACATACTGCGATTTAATTGGCCCACTTTTCGCCACCTGGTTAACATCTCAGAACGCCAAGTGTGACACACAGCTCTGCCACACTTGGCATAATTTCTGCCATGCTTGGCACACGCCACCTGATGTATGTGATTTCTGAAACTGGTCTTTTGCGGATTGCGGACGATTTCTTAGCAGCCCTTTTTTGGAGAAAAGCAAATATGCATGCGTTGAAATTTTTCCATGGTTGTGAAAGCATGCTCAGGAACAGTGGGCGGATCTAGAGGAGCTGGGGGGGACTCCCCCCAGATTTTTCTGGCGCCCTCATTTCTTGTTTTTATTCTTTTTTATTGTTTTTTTTAGAATAAATTTGTCAATTTGGTCAATTATTGGCACTTTTGTCCAATTGGGCTACCCCAAGATTTTGCTCATTGGCGCCCTTATTACATAGGGTCTCCCCCAAGATTTTGCCCTAGATCCCCCTTCTTTGATCCCCCACTCAGGAATCAAAGAAATAGATGATTGTTTATTTTTGCAGTGCTATAATGTGTAAATTGACATTTTTTTTACATCTTTGTAGCAATAATAATAGGTTCGACAACAGCAAATGGATTGAAACTTATCCAAATTATCTTCTCTAATACAAGAAAAAGTAGTTGCGATTTTCCAAATATTTTTGTCTTTTCCGTTAAATAAATTCCGTGTTCGAATTGCGCTTTTCTGCAAATTGTAACGTGTGGGAAAGGGTTCATCACTGAGAATTTGCAATGATTGCCTCCCCCCCCCCTCTGTTGGCCAACGAAATGATGCTATCTAGCAGGAAACATGGAAAAATAAAGTAGTAATCAAGTTATCTTCTGAATCGTTTTGAAACTTTTTTTTTATATTTTACTTCAGTCGCTTCGTGTTGGGGCAATGCGACTTATTGTAACAAGATTATAATACTAGAAGCTATAGTTCGTCCGAAATTCAAGTCCCTGCGGCAATTTTTACGACTTATAGCAAGAAAAATGTTGAAAATGGGGTAAAGCCGTGTTCTTCATAAGAGACCATGCAGCACTCCTTGCCTCTTAAATGGTGATAGCGCCGTAATATTTTCGGATTCTACTTGATCAAGACAGTTATTATCACGTAATGATTATGTTAGTAGATTAGAAATGTGATATGCCCCAAATTCTGAATCTCAACATTATTTTTACATGTATTCAAATCTGTGACGTTAGGATGCTACCCGTTTTGGGCTGTATTCAGGAGATACCATAGTTGCTAGGGGCAGTCTTGATTTGGTTTACCATTAATGAACAGCAATTTGCTAGATAGTTTAGAGTTTGGATTTGTTTTCTTTGAATGGTTGGTATTTCCAACGTTCTACGGACTTGCTCGTTTTTGTCTTTCAATTTTAGATGCTACTTTCAATTAATAAGTTGTTGTGGTAAACCAGTGACCCCAAAAAAGGGCAATTACGCGCCAAGATTCATGTTTTGAAACTAAGCATTGAAATGACAAAAAGCATTGCCATCTGATTCCCCATTCAACACTGGTTTCAAGGGCGCTATCATGACAGTTGCATCCTAGCTTCCCTTCAATGGGGTCGGATGTGGCCCTAGACTATATAAAGAAATGTGTTGTTTTCATTATTTTTGGGCTAATTTCACTAACTTGAAAATGTTTGTGCTGCTTGTGAGTGTGTGTGATAGAAAATTTCAGGAACCGAGCTCTGTTTGGTCACTAGTCTCACTTGCTTACTTACTCCGATCCTACTTGAATGGGTTTTTATGAATAAGTTAAAAATAAAAAAAATAAGATTACTGAAAAATATCAGGTCTCCCGAAAATATGGTGTACTGAGCACTCTCTCCAATAGCAATTGCACTTGGAAGCATTTTACTTCAGATAGAGAGAAATCCAAAAATATAGGCTAAAGTGCTCCCCATAGGCAGGCACAGAGTACCCGTGAGCATGTAATGTGGACAAAGCATTTATTCCAGGGAGAGAGAAACGCAAAAATATAACTGCTCCCCACAGGCAGGCACATAGAATCCCTGTGAGCTTTTTTTCTTTTTAATTTCAATCAAACAGTACTTGTATATTATACCGACCACAAACAAGAACTAAAGATAGGTTAATTCTAATGACATATACCAAGATATGGTGAAAATATAGTACTTTAGTGACAAAGTTATAGAAACTACAACAGATAATTATGGAAAGCAGGCCGCCCAGAATGTATTAGGCCTATATTAAATATTTAGCCTAACCAACTCTATATATTAAATATTTAATTAAAATATACCTGCATAGTAGTTTATCTCACTCAGGTTAAGCTGATTATCATTAAGAACAAAAGTGTGGTCGGTATAATACGTAAGTATCAACCAAACCCCCCGTGAGTTCAACGATTGAACTTTGCTATGGGTAAGTTTTCGATTAACTCACTTATGAGATTGGTAGGAAAGATATACCTTTAGAATCAGAATTTCATCCTGAATCCAAATATAACATTCATTTGCGTTGCAGAAAATGCACCTTTCGTTGTTTTACATTAAGCTATTTTTTGCATTAGGCCTATTTTCACTAACTTAAAATTGCTTTTGCTGCTTGCAAAACTGCGCGAAATAAACTTCCAAGAACCAGATTAGGCTCTAGGCAGCTCAATTTTTTTCCTTGATTTCTTAACTTATTTTAGGCCTAAGGTATGAAATGCCCTCCGGAGGGCGGTTAACTTGTTTGTTAAACAGAACATCCTCAAGAATTACTGCGTCTTAGATCTAACAAAACCGGTTTGGTTCTGTTAAGATTTGCTTATTTTGAGTGAGAAAACTACGATGTAATTATATTTTAATTAAATATTTAATATTTAGAGGTGGTTAGGAGTTAGGTTAGGCTGGGTTAGGGGTACTTATGTCTTATAGCCACCCACCCAAGAAGTGAAGTTATGTTAATCCTAATGAAACAATTCTTACTTTATAATATTCAGAATAATCGTAGCTAACAGATTTTGCATGCAAACCTGCTGTACTTTACCCCAACCCCCCTAATATGCATCTTATGAAGTAAGAAATGTTTCATTAGGATTAACCTAACTTCATTTCTTGGGTGTGGTGGCTATAAGACATAAGTCCCAAAGTTATTCCAGCTTTGTCTATCACAGAGACCATCTGTCTTGGCTTTACTCTATTTAGCCATGGCTCTCAAGTTTTTATTCACTTCCGCCAACTTGATTTTAATTCAAAATCAATCCCATAGGTCGCGGGGATTTACCTTCTTCTGTCAGAACTTTGTGCTTGCTTTTGAAGATTTTTCTGAGGGAAAGGGATACTTTCCATTCCTTGTTATGTCCATGGACGAGCCAAATTCTGAGTCAAAGTTGGACTTTGTCCAGAGTTGACAAGCTTTAAAAACTATTTCAAGTCATACGAGTAAAGGGGGGGGGGGGGAAGTGGGCATTTGATAAGGTATTCCTTGGCCTTGTTTTGATGAGTATAATGAAGGTTGTAGATTTTTGAAGATTAATAGAGTTTATTGAACTCTATTAATGAAGATTAATGAAGTTTATAGTCACCGCGAGGAGTCGCGGCTCTAAAGGAGGAATTAGTTAGAGGCGGGCACTTTTATATTCTTGGCTGAGTGGTCCCTTTCTAAACCAGCTACAATAACAACGTAATTCTTGCTTCATTCTTGACAGCATATCTTCATTAAATGTTCTTTATATGCGCCTTTAATTTAATCCAAGTTTGCTTTAGTTTTTCTTTAATTCTTTAGCTCAGAAGAGGGATTCATTATCAAGATTACTGGAGCTTCTAGACATCTTTTAGGAGCTTCACTTAGGCCGTACCTCTATTCGTGAGTGTCATTCATGTAGCACAATAATTTTCCGACCCTACGAGAAATTACTTTTCTCATTACTGCTTGGGAATCGGGCCTAATTTTCTTTATAGAAGGATTGAATTTTCAAAGATATAGGAATCCTTGCTGCAGTCGGTCTTTTTGCCAATACTCCTGCCCCAAAATGTTGACGTTTTTTGCATGTTCTACAATTTCGTAGGCTACATTTTCCGTAGTATTTGCCATTTAGTATCTAAGACTTTGGTTGCCCACTCTCCGCTACTTACTGTACTTCTTCGAGTAGCACTTGTTTGCCACGCCGTTTACTGTGTTTTTTCTAGTAAGCTGTTTATATTGTGATACCGGACGTGGAATATTTCTCTTCTTGAAAAACAAAAGCATAATTACCACTTTATTTTGTTCGTCAAAATCACAGTTTATATAATTAGACAGTATGATCATTCTCTATCTCTCCCATTATAAAAACCCTGACATTATAAAACCCATAATAAACAGGCTAAACAAGCTAAGGCAGAAAGAAGTGGGAGGAGCTTTTTGTTCACGATGACCAGAAATGATCTGCGATAAGCTTACTGTTACAAAAACCCGGACAAAAACCCATTATAAAAAAGGCTAAACAAGCTAAGGCAGAAAGAAGTGGGAGGAGCTTTTTGTTAACGATGACCAGAAATGATCTGCGATAAGCTTACTGTATATTCTGTCTACTGTGGTCAAAATCGTGTCCGGTTAGTAATTTCACGTATAATCCTCCTCTTTTCTCATCAATATAGTTTTCTCTTAAATTCGTTTTATTATTATTATTATCTAAGACGTCAGTCGATCATTCTCTGTTTCCCGGTGTACATGTTTTGTAAAGTGAATAACATCTCGATTCAGTTATACTAAATTCACACTAGGCTTGACGGGTTTAAATTTTTTTACAGAAAATATCTAACTTCCTCAAGCAATTTAAATTAATCTTCATTTGGGTTATATTAAAGTAGAATCAACGGATTTTAATCAAATTCCAATCGCTGACCGCAATATTTTGACTTATGCTGCTATGTCATTTTTTTATAGCGAAATGCGCATGTCAAGCTGAATCATGATTTAAAATCAAGAACATGTAGGCTATTCATGCTAACAGTGCTGCTGACAGTTGAGCAATTTGACTAATAATTAGTATACCAATCGTTGCAATTTTTAGTGCAGGGGCAGATTTATTATTTTTATTTTGAACGAGGACCCAAAAATTTTAAACTAATCATTTTGATTCCATATTTATGGTACCGAGAACAGTAAAAAGAAAATTGATTCTTGCATTTAGTCCGGGCGCCAAGTGCCAAAAACTTAACCCCCCCCCCCTGTTGTAAACGGTACAAATTATTGGAGAACGGATTCCTGGTCAATTTGACCATACTGATCACGAATATGTCGGGACCCACGACCGCCGGCACCGGCAAGACCCTCAAATTTCAAATGTTTCATTTTTTGATGACGTAACAGGAGTAAATTCTTAATTTTTTGCTTTAACTGATGAAAAATTAACGAAGCTAATGTTTAATTATTTTTCTCTAAGCTAATTTGGCAATCAGAGCACCAAAGCATGCCGGAATAGAAATAACCGGATGCAAATAGACTCATCTAAACACTGATTTTAGCACAAAAAAAAAAAAAAAAAAAAAAAAAAAAAAAAAAAAAAAAAAAAAAAATCACACCCAACAAAGTATAATGTTAGATGAGATAATGATAATATTTCGTGACAGATTAAAAACGCTGATCACAAATCTACCAGGTTCCTGGATCTCTGAGCTTACTTGGAGCTCAACTTTTTATACGCATATTTAAAAAAAAAAACATTCATGAACCTTAGCTTTTGTACCTTTGATCTTTGAACCTTCTCAGGTTAATTTTATATATATAATATATACATATATATATAATCAGGTTATAATCAGGTATATATATATATATATATATATATATATATATATATATATATATATATATATATATATATATATATATATATATATATATATATATATATATATATATATATATATATAAAGGAAAATGACTGAGGCTAAACTAATAAACTTAGCTGCTTCATGGCATAATATTGCTTTTTAAGATTATTTGCTGGCTAAAATAGGTTGCTAAGAGGCAAATTAAGAAAACACTCTTTTCAGTGATTAGTTTCAAAACTTTCCACCGTAAATAGGCCAAAATTCTTAAGTTTGCCTCCCAATATTTTTCTGAAACTACACCTGTGACTATATTGATCTCTTTCTGCTTAGGGAATGTAAATCATTTAAGCTCAGCTATTTAATATATGAAATAAAAAAGAACAGTCATTCTTCATCAGAATTAATGAGGCAGCTTCCCGTGCAGACACAAAGCAGATCACAGTCTTTCACTGCCAAGCAAGGACAGTTGGCCTTGCAGCCATTTATACAATAGCAGTAAGTTTTCACAGACATCACTGAGGGAGGCCACTGTAGCAAAGTGGTGGTTACAGAAACCACCACTCCTTCAGACTCACTGAAAGCCCAGCCAACATCCAGTGGATGATGCATAAATGGCTTAGGAATATTGGCTTGTATAAAGACAGACCACTGTAAAAGAGCACGTTTTATATGATACTTAAAGGAGTTCTCCGTTGGAGGCAAGCACTTCAAGTCTTTCTTTCGGTGGAATAAATGGACTCGCAAGTTCTGCAAGTCTGCTCTTGATCTGACTTGTTGTATATACTTTGCCCTTGGTGAAGCCAGGGCGGAGTTCTTCAATGAGCTCACCTGCTATGGTTTCCTTAACATGAAACTCTTCTGTCTTAGGCATCCTTTTGAGGAACTGTAGCATACACTTTTGATGGTACATGGCTTCATTGCTGACCAGGTTTTGACTGCGACATCTGAGTAGCAGCTCTGGATCTATTTGCCACAGAGTTTCAGCATGTGCCTTTATATTCTGTTGTCTAGTTTCTGTCTGAATTCTCAACAGCTTCCGTTCCTTGCTCTTCTTATTCCCTTTTCTACCACAAAACAAACAGCATGACTTGTAGTCAAAGCTGCCTTGAGATAATTGGGAACGGGTGGCTTTTTTTTTAGAAGGAAAATCAGGACTAAGATTTAGATCAAGGGGGCCACTTCCATCAGTATGAAACTTACAGGCCAGAAAAGTTTTACGGCAAGATCTATGCCAGATTATTGCAGCTTCTAAAAATTCAGGTTGATTTACATTATTTTTCTAAGTCTTATACTTCAGGTTGCATCTGCATTTTTCAGTAACAACTGACTTTGTTTGATTTTTATCTTTAACATTATGCAATAGCTCTTTGGTTTGTATCTGGCAGATAATGCAACGCTCATAGTCTAGCCTGGACTTTGCATCACAACTAAATTCCAGATATTTCAGCTTATTTTCCACAATAGATTCCATTTCACAGCTTGAAAGAAATACATATGATAGTATCTACTTCAAATCTGAAAAGGATGTTAAAACTTTAGACCAGTCTGAGTGAATGCTAAGCAAGGGAAATAAAAATTTAATGTGAAATAAATTTTATTTTACTTTAAAGCTTCATTTTCTTTTATACCTTTAGTACTTAATGCACTTGTTTTGCTTGTTTTGCTATCCATCATTACACATCAAGGGCAGATCCAGGGGGGAAGTTAGTGGGGGGCAGTATGTTGCAAAAGGTGCCAAAATTGACCAAAAGGACCCAGTTTTTGCTAATCATTCAAACTTTAAAAGAATATAAGGAAAACCCTGCCATAATCTAATTGGAAATTTCAGCAAATGATACATGGAAGCTTTCAAAAGTGAAAATGTGATGTTCTTATCATTGTATGCTTAGAGAACTTAGAGTGCATGAATTTGTGTTGGTATATGACATTGTTCAAGCTACCATTCCTCTGAATTGGGAAGCATCCCAGCAAACAGGCTTGAACATAGCTAAAAGTTTTCCTTTCAAAAGATAGTAAAGTTGAGGTTTTTATTTTCCTCAGGGCCTTTTAGCAACTCTGTAAAATAGTTGCAAAAAGGCAGAAATAATGCCACTGGTCTTTTAGAGTTATAAAAAATGAAGTTGTACTGCCTGTAATCAATTTTCAATACACATTACTCTGTAAAGCAAGATAAACAATGCCAATAATTGCTCTGGTTGGTCTGATTTTTATGTTAACTTTGCTGATGATTGCTTTTTTTTTTTTTTTTTATTTTAAATGTTTTTTTAAAAAGGAAACCTTAAGGCATCCAATTCATGAATTCCTTTCCCTCCTGAATCAGTAACTGAATGACTTCCATACAGGACCAGCACAGGACTGCCATATCCCAAGCCTTACCTTTTGAGAAAGTTTACCCATTTATTAATTTGGTTAATTTGGAATATACTACCATAACAAGACAACTAAGAAACAAAAACACCATTTGATTCAGAATTCAGTACTGTATCCAAATTACAATCATTACTTGCAGAAATTCTTTCCAGAAATTAGAAAAAATTGTCATTGGCAGGATTCTGTACATTCTCTAGATTCTATAAATTTCAGATTATAGACTCTATATTTTCAGAAGAAGAAGGTGTAAAGAGGCAGAGGGGTTACCCTGTAGTGTAGAGTACAGAGAACCTGCCAATAGAACCAGGATATGCAGTAAGAAATGATTTGCTTTTATCTACTGCTTCTATGAATCTGTGCAATTTTACAGCCCAATTGACTGAATACTGTACACAAAAATAAGATATTTTTATCAGGGCTAGCTAATCTGCAGCTTAACCAAAGAACCAATTCAGGGACAGGCCCTGGAGTTGTGGGTGCTGTAGCCTAGACCAGTAAGGAACATGACATTTTTTCTATCTTCAAAAGGACAGCCAAATTTTTGTTTATTAATAAAATAAAAATTGTAGTCTTGGTTGAATTAGCAACAATTCAATTTGAATTAGCTTACACGCATGTTAAACTAGCCTAGGCTATACTTCTCTGTCTTTTCAAAGGTGAACGGGATGCCGTGTTTCTGACTGGCCTAGACCCCAAACCCCAAGTGAGCTTAAAACTAAACTGAAACTAGCCTAGGTTATTCAAGTTCCAGCGTAAAATTTTTCCATTCATGTAGGCCTACAATTGAGAAAACTAAGAGATAAACTTATCTTTAGGATCAAAATTCAATTGGGAATCCAAATATAAGCCTAACATTCATTTTCGTCAGAAGTATTTAACAAACCTTTACCTTGGAAAATATCCAAAAATCAAAATTTATATCTCTTTTCCTTCTTTTGTCAATTACAAGGCATGAGTGCTACGTGGCCTCAAAGTTATTGGTCATCTTTCGATTCTTATCCTTCGAAAACTTCGAAAAAACCTGATATTTCTAAGCATGTTTTTTCAACGATGCCGCCCCTCTGGAAAGTTGGACCCAACCAAATCTGAATCACTGATTTTGATTCTATAAGCCTATGCTCTCAGAAAATTTGTACCTGACACAACATGTACTTTTGGAAAGAAATGCAAGATAGCTTCACTTGCCGCCCGGACTAATTGGTTAAGTGGAAGCTTACAACCATATACGTTTTGAAAAAAAAAATCCAAAAAAGGGAGCTCAAATTTTAATAAACACGACCACAATATGCAGTTATGTACTTTTTCGCTTTGTGGGTCCCAAGTTTGAAAATAAGGAACAGGTTTAAAAAAACAGGAGAAAATGGGCGAACAAATATTTCACTATGGAGCTCTAGAAACTACAACTTTCCTGATTGCTATTGCAAAAGACAAACACTGGCTTGAATCTAAGCTATTGATTAATATGGATATCATTAAAACTATTCAAGATTAAACACTTCAAATTGTTAGTTAAGTGTCTTACCTACAGTATCTTTTTAGAAAGGCCAATTCAGAGACGGTTCTAGGGCAGGGACATAGGGGGCACTTGCCCCGGGCGCAGAAATTTTGGGGGCGCAAATTATAGTCGAAGTTAATAGATTAATATAAAATAAAAATAAGTAAAAAAGAAAAACAATTAGATAATAATTAAAATAGTTGAATTAAAATAACTAATAGTAATTAAATAAAAATTAACGAATGAATTATTAATTAATTAATAAATTGAGAATAGTTTTGTTAGTTAATTAAAGTTTTGTTAAAATTTGGCCTGAAAATTTCGTGTGAGAAAGGAGGGGCACTAATCAATATTTCGTCCCAGGCGTAAAAGATCCCAGAACCACCACTGGATTAATTAGGCTATCCAACTCATCGATTTTCGGTACTTGTGCATTATATCCTACATAGCGCTATAGACTGTACAAGGAGATACTAGAGGAAACCAGTCCAACGGGTATTTTTAATGGATGAATGGACCGCAAAGCGTTTTTTATTATTGCGTTTACAATATTTAAACTGTTGTTTTTTGGGGTTTAGGGGGAAAAAGCTACCTAGGTTAGGTTAGGCTACCTATTTAATATATACTATGCTTTACCTCCCACCCCCAATTAGCAAATATATAGCCCAAATTTGTTTCTAAACTATTATATATTCATCCTATTTTATTTCATTAGCATTAACCAAACTTGACTTCTTTCGTGGCTACCGTATAATGCATAAGTACCGAGTTTTTTCTTAAATGGATTCATGGCTGTTTATTAAACTAAAACCAATCCGAATTTATAAGCTGGGTGTTCGTTCATATGTTCGCTGGCCATCATTGGTAGAATACGGAATAAAAATGAATTTTTTGATGCCTCATTTCGTCACCTTATCTATTAAACTTAAATTTGATTGCTGGGATGGGATTTCTTTTCCTCTTCTTTTTTTGGACGCTATCTTTGCCAAACGGATTTCTAGAACCAATATATTAAACCACCTTCTTTATATAATATCTTGGGGTTTCTACCGTTATTTTGGAAAGCATTAGGGATGCAATTTTTTTTTTTTTTTTTTTTTTTTTTTTTTTTTTTTTTTTTTGGCTGTTCTCCATGAATTTTATTTGTATCGACTCTTAATTGCTTTAACTGGTATTACTGTAATTCATACCGGTATCTACTTTTTTTTTACTTGGTCACGTTCTTGGCAAAAGCAGGGGTGTCCGAATTCAAAGTTAGATCAAGGTCGCACAAATGGACCGTATTCTGAATGAACTTCCAAAACGTGGATCAAAAATGAAGCAACTGATTTATTAGTTTTTTCCTGTGTATTCAAATAAGGGTTGAATATAAGTCCAGCTAAGGACTTGAGCTCTGTCCGTAACACGACTTCGTGATTTCAACCCTCCAATATCGAATTCACCTCTCTGTTTTATTGTATACCTTCAGTCCTAACTGTAACTCTTCTTCAATGCGCTTGAAGGGACTTAGTTTTTTGCGATTCTAAACATATTTCTCCTGTGATTCACCTATTTTACTACTTTAAATATATTTGGTGAATCTTGTCCGGGGCTTATATTTTGAAGGCACTAGACACAATAATTGAATTGATTTTGTATTTGCGGTTTTATTTGATTTGTTTTCTGAGTTCTTCCGCTTTCATCAAAGTAAATTATTTTATACATGTCTTATCCAACCTCTTTCCTTTCTCTGTTGCTGAGGTTTCAATGTTGTCTGCTATTATAAAATAAAACCATGTTCAAAGTTAAATGGTACTTCATCATTCTTCCACTCCGTAAGTTAAGGATATTCCTTAATTTCAATGATCTTTGGTATTACTTGGAATGAAGAGAGGTTATGGGCTGAATCCTCTACTCTGAAAATATCTGAAGGATTTCCAAAGAAAATGATCCCATACAGAATCAGAATTAAAGCAAACATTAACTGTCGAGAATGAAGGAATCGAACATAAATTCGAATTAAAACATAAGTTCGAATGAAGGAATCGAACTCAAAACGAACATAAATTACAAGGAATGAAAGCGGGGCTGTCGTCTCCCTCAAACCCCCATTTTGCTTAGATTTTATCAACTCTTTACTGTAGTGAAGTTATATTTTGCACAGATTTCTGTTTTTTTCTAACATTTAAATAATCAAGAAACTAATGGACCGAAAAAACGTTGAATTTGAATGATAAATAATTTAAAGACCTTTAAGACTTAAGCGTTGGTTTTAAGCTTTAGCGTTGTTTCTTACTTTCAGTTCAAAAACTTTTTTTTTATTTAACTATGTCGATTAATAATATCCAGAGTTTTAGTCGTTCTGTACATTTTCTTTATTCAGCTATTTGTATTATTATTATTTTTTTTTAACTATAACGCATTGGAACAATAATTCGTATTTCCATTCATCAATGCGCATTTAGCAGTTAACATCAAGATCAGAGTCTCCCAATAGGGGTTTCATGAAACCATACGGTTCAACCAAAAGTCGCTAGAGGTTCCATTAGAGAGAGCTAGCCACATATTGAAAGATATGACGGACCCTCCCATAAAAACGGGAGTGCGAGATTTAGCTTATTAGCTTCAGAAACAGCACCCAAAATGGGGGTTTTAAGCTGACAGAAACATATCCTAATAAATTTAATTTTATACAAGCCTCTCATACATTGCTCACACAAAAATACCACCCAAAAACCGTCTCTCCCCGCCAACACGCAATGGCACATGCAAAACTTCGACGGCAAAGGCACGCATTCTTCCAGGGAATGGCCAAATCCCCGGTATTGATATCCCCCCACCCCCGCCAAAAATCCTACACCTTATCCTAAAAGAAACAAATAAACCTAATCGCCTTTACAATGTTTCTTCTTTTTTCTGCTATACAGCGCCAAAACAAAAGTGCCGATATTAGTAATAATGGAGCCTTAGACGAACCTTGTGATTTTCTAATCCTTTTCAAGGTCTAGGAGAGAACTATGGTTAACTCAATAAGCAAGAAAGTGAAAGAGGCTGATTATAGTTGTCCTCACAGATAGACCATTAACTCGTAATTCAAACACAAATCGCAAGACTGGTTTCAAAATCTTGTGAGTAAATGATTGAACCTTTCTAGAGTCTCAGCAGTAATCAAGATTTGCTATTAAGGTTCTGACAGATGTTCACTTGACCTACAGCTTCTTTAGCTATCTAATGTATAAAAACAGTTTTGGTGACTCATTCAGAGACCCCATCTTTACTTTCATTTAAGGGAGGGGGGGAAGACCGTGAATTTTCTTTTTGGGACGAAGAATGTAAAAAAAACATACAAATATATATATATTTGTAGCAAATTGCTTAGGAATATGATACTTTTTAGACTGAGAGATGCCGTAGACAAAGTTTTAAGAGAAGAGCAGTGCGGTTTTAGAAAAGGTAGAGGATGTGTTGACCAAATTTTCACTCTTAGGCTAATAATTGAGAAGTGCCTAAGTTTTCAAACCCCTTTAGCCCTCAGTTCTAAATATTATATGAAAGCATTTAATTCAGTTGAAAGAAGAGTTTTAGTAAATTTCTTTTCTTTGCATGGCACACCAGAAAA
This sequence comes from Artemia sp. Qi Xiang Cuo, assembly GCF_049724085.1. Classification (NCBI taxonomy): domain Eukaryota; kingdom Metazoa; phylum Arthropoda; class Branchiopoda; order Anostraca; family Artemiidae; genus Artemia; species Artemia sp. Qi Xiang Cuo. The sequence goes on from NC_142794.1 coordinate 33,299,113, forward strand.
ACACTGTACAGTGATTAGTGCAATATACAAGAATAACACAGGTGCAGTTAAGGTAGGAAGAGAGGTTCACAGCTGGTTTTGTACTGCATCAAGATTTAATCAGGATTGTATTGTATCATCTTTTGTATGGATTATTTTGATAGACTTTGTCTTAAGGAGCACAGGAAAGGCAATGGGAGACCACGGAATCAAATGGGGAGGGAAAAGTCTCCTGGACTTGGATTACGCTGATGATTTAAGCATCCTTGATGAAAGTGTGAGCAGAATGAATGAAGTTTTAGAGGTTTTGCGAGTTCAGGGTGCTAGAATCGGTTTGGAAATTAATTTTAGGTGGACTAAATCACTAAGGCTAGAAATAAGTGAAGATGAAAAGGTGACGTTGGGTAATGAAAATATTGATCAGGTTGGCAGCTTCACTTACCTCGGTAGTATTCTTAGTAAAGATGGTAGGAGCAGTGAAGATGTTAAAAATAGAATAGCCATGGCTCATGGTGCTTTTTCAAAATTAAAATAAGTCTGGAAGAATAGGAAGATAAGTCTGCTAACCATGGTTAGAATATTAGAGTCTACAGTAATGACAGTGACCAAATACAACTCTAAAGCATGGACTCTCCGAAGAGCCGATGAAGATTTGCTAGATGTTTTCCAGAAAAACTGCTTGTGGATTGTTCTGGGTACCCGGTTGACTGACCGTATTTCAAACAATAGGCTATACGAAAAATGTGGTTCAATACCACTCTCTAGGGCTATAATGAAAGAAAGGTTGAGATGGTTAGGGCATATTGTGCGGATGAAGGATGACAGATTGCTGAAGATTGTTCTTTTCGGCCAGCCATCTAGGGCTAAACGGAAAGCAGGTTGTCCCCGTCTGGGGTGGGAGGACGTCATAAAGAAAGATTTAAAGGAAATGGGAACTTCGTGGGCGGGTGTAAAAAGGGAGGCTTTGAATAGATTGGGGTGGAGGAGGAGCGTGCGTAGCTGTGTTGGCCTCAGGCGGCTTGGTGCTGCGATGAGTTGTTAGTAGTTAGTAGTAGTAGTAATGGGGAAATTGCACAGTCCTTTCTCCTGGGACTACGGGGAGCTATGTCATCCCCAAAGGCATAGTTATTGGACCTTTCAACTATGGCTAATGACTATCTCAAAATTTTGATCGGATGTCTTTGGGGGAAGATGGGAGTCGGAGGGAGGGGGGCTAGCTGTCCTTCTATCTTTTTGGTCACTTAAAAGGGGTACTGGAACTTTTAATTTCCGTTCAAAAGAGACCTCTCCCAGTCTTCTAGGACCATTGGTTCAATACGATCACCCCTGGAAAAAGCAACAAATATACACTCATCCGTGATCTTTCTTCTAGTAAAAAATACACAATTCCACGTTCTTGTGGATCTCTTGAAATCTTGTTGATCTTCTCTTGAAGGAGCTTGAAATCTCAGCATTATGGTTCACACATCAGGCAATTGATGAGGTTAAAATTGCACGTGTAGAGAGAAAAGGGGCTTTGGTCCCCTGATATCTAGATCTTTCCATTCGTTTTATATATTGTCTATGTATTTCATCAATTTTGAAAACTTTTTAAAGTTTGCCTCCCCCATCCCTAATATTGAGACCGTACCTGCTCTTGATAAAAGAAAATGCTACATCACTACACGGTACTTACTAATTGTGTTAGGAAATGTACAAGTACGTTTGTTTTTGGTAATTTTCTAGTTTGCTGTATTATTGATTTTACCTCGTGTTACATGATAATTCTTATTAATTTATAAGTTAATCGCAGTGGTCGATTTAAAAAAAAATTTCCTTGCTTTTGCATTATCAAACGTATTAAATAGAATATATAAGGAATTGGTAGGAAATAAAGAGGATAATGTCAAGAATAAATAAATATTTGGGTCATTATGCCACTTTTTTTCTTGGAATTTCATTAGCGTGTTTTATGTGTTTTACCTTTAGCTAATCATAGTCAAAACGATGTAATTTAGGTCAGGATGACTTCCTTTAAATGTTGAAATATGAATTTGATTGAATATTATTCTATGCAGGTTTGCCTTCTGCAAACGTACAACCGTAGCTGAGGAATGCAAGTTGGAAATAAATTTTGCCTATGATGAAAGTGCGATTCAAGAGTATTGGTGATTTTGTAGTGTTTGCCATCATTGTGGTGTCTGTTACTTCGACACCCCTCACACCTGGTGCAAACTACAGAGCACCGTTCTACTGGCAGTATGGAGAAAAAGACTATCAGCACAATTCAAAACTGCCCAGTGTGGACGTGCCGTTTCGACGACCCCGATCAACCAGCAAGAGTTTTGAAGAGACAAAGACGATATTGCGACCTGCTATGGAAAGTGCGGCAAAAAAACTGGAGGATTTGGATCCGAAAGAGTTCAATTTCACTGCAATAATGAAAGAAATTGATGAGCTTCCTGAGCCAAATGAAAGAGCTGGAAGAGGCTCACGGGGTATTCCTGCATTTTTAGGAAATGCCTTTAAGCTAATGAATATTAAAGCAGTGATGGAAGAGCTTGAAACTAGTGTAATGAGTTCAGTGAGTTGTAATGCTTGCAAAGCAGGAGTGGGACTTCTTCAACACTATGTAGATGCAGGTAAAAATCATGCGGAAATAATTAGTGCTGCGGTAAAAGTGTGTATCACAATGAAAATTGAAAGCAAGCGTGTTTGTGAAGGCATTATCCATTTAATGGGGGATGAAGTACTATATGTCATGTCTAGACTTGTGTTGACAGCGGATGAAATATGTGGTTTTGTAATTGGTGATGTATGTGGACACCCTTTTAACCCATACCATGAATGGGAAGTTATTCTTCCTCCTATTCCAAAGCCGGTGACTCGAGCTGTTGTACCAGTGGAAGATGCTCCAGCGCTAAAAGTTTTACATTTATCAGACACCCATCTTGACCCTTACTACGTAGAAGGCACAAATGCAGCTTGCAACGAGCCCCTCTGCTGTAGAATTACTAGTGGCTATTCTAAATCTGTGGTAGACGGTGCTGGATATTGGGGTGATTACCGGAAATGTGACATGCCTCGAAGGACCTTAGAAAGTATGTTCCAGCACATTGCTACACAGCATCCAGATTTGGACTATATCGTATGGACTGGAGATATACCTCCTCATGATGTATGGAATCAGACCCGCAAAGAAAATATTCACGTTTTAAGAGAAACTATACAATTGTTCAATTTTTATTTCCCTAATACAAGAGTTTTTCCAGCCCTCGGAAACCATGAAAGTGTCCCTGTTAATAGTTTCCCGCCTCCATTTGTAGAATCATATCAATCTGTTGACTGGCTGTACAAAGAATTGGAGCTACAGTGGCGTAAGTGGCTACCAGCATCAGCTAGTCCAACAGTGCTCAAAGGTGGATTTTACTCAGTTCTTGCAAAGCCAGGATTTAGAATAATATCTTTAAATATGAATTTTTGCAACAATAAAAATTGGTGGTTGTTGTTGAACAGTACTGACCCTGTTCAAGAACTTCAGTGGCTTATTTATGAGCTTCAAAGTGCTGAATTCAATGGGGAAAAGGTACATATTCTTGGCCACATACCTCCGGGTCACAGTGATTGCTTAAAGGTATGGTCTCATAACTACTACCGTATTATAAATCGTTATGAAGCGACTGTTACTGCACAGTTTTTTGGGCATACACATTTCGATGAATATGAAGTGTTTTACGATGAAGATTTCCGATCCCGTGCTACGAATATTGCATATATTGGCCCCTCAGTTTCTCCTTATTATGGTCTAAACCCTGGGTATAGAGTGTATAAAATTGATGGGGATTATAAAACTAGTACGCGTGCGGTTGTTGATCATGAGAATTGGGTGATGAATTTAGCTGAAGCTAATAGATATCCCCATTTGCCCCCTAGATGGTACAAACTCTACTCAGCTAAAGAAGCTTATGGTATGACGTCCTTAGGCCCACAAGAATGGGATAGTTTAGTCTACAGAATGGCCATGGATGATGACTTATTCCAAAATTATTACTGGTTTTATTGGAAAGGTTCTTCGGCGCGACAGCTTTGTGATGCCGATTGTAAAAAGCGACTTTTATGTGATTTGAAATCCGGGCGGTCGAACGATCGTGTTGAAACATGTAATGAAATTGAACAGCAACTTGATTCTAAGAATGCAAAATCTTGGAGATCTTGGCTTAGAAAAAGTGGATTAGGAATAACGTACGTGTTTACATTTGTTGCTGGGTTAGGATGGCTAGGTTCTTCTGTTGGGTCTTTGTTTGGTTAGGGTCAATAGGATCTAGGAACTGGGGACCAGCATGTTAATGCCAAACTAACTACTCTGCCATGTTTGACCCTTTATGTGCAAATGCTAAAAGATACATAATTTGCAACTTAACTTCAGAAGTTATATAACCTAAAAGAATATTTCATCTATTCTGTTTGTTTTAGCCGATTCATTGTAGTATTTTGCTCAAAAGAATGTGGTCTTGAGGATAGCTGCCTTAAAATATGTCTGTAACAGTGTTTTTTTCTTGCAATGTCGAAAAGTTTTGACAGAAACTAAAACCCAAGACGCTTTCAAATCTTTTTCCTTCAGTTTTAATTTTTATTTGTTGATAGCTCCAATAGCCGAATTGTAAATACTGTTTTCCCAGAAAAGGTACTGAGTGATGTCGAGGAAGGTTGATTTGTACCATAGTTTATTTGACAAAAGAAGAACGTGGGACATGGAAATAAGTTCATGACATCATACTCTATAGTGTCCAGTCCTTCCAGTTTTTAAATCATCATCTCATTATTAATCAAATCATTTGTATTTTCGGCATTTAAGAGAAAACTTAAAACCAGATTAAAATTATATATTTAAAATATTAAATAGTAAATATAAAATTATATTTACTTCATTTCTTGTTATTAAATTGTTTTTCTTATTTGTTTTAGATGGCCTAAAAGGTAATTCTGGTTCTTTTAGAATTTGTTTTTGAATTTTTGTCCCCTCAGCAAATTAAATCTGTGGCGTATGTGCCTGTTCTGAGATTCAAATTGAAAAGACAATATAGTATTGATATAATGTATATAAAGTAATCACAGTACATGCAATCAGGAACTCTACAAATTAGACCGAAACTTAGCAATTTGCTAATTTGATCTGTAAATAGTATTCTATTTTGCTAAATGTTCTTTTTTTTTCTCAAAAACTTTTGCATTTCTTCGGGTTTGAACTAGCTGAGTCTGAAGGCCCTTAATAATTTCCATAGTATGTTATAGATCGGCCTGCTGATGCACTAAGTTCGTTTTTACTTTATTCTTTCGATTTAAATTAGCCGACTATTTTGTATCGTCGCTTGGTTGTGAAATAACAGATTTTTAATTAATGGATAGTGATTAAAATGAGGGCAAACGCTATTTTGTTAATTAGGACAAAATTTGCCAATTTTGCGTACGCTGTCCTGTGAAAAACCACTGAAACCGCTCAACCGATTAGCTGACCTTCGTGTAAATATGAATTCATCTGTATAGTGTAAATTTATCATGACTGTCCCCTTTGTTAATATAAGCTTGAAAATATATATGTCCAAGATTTAACTTGCACTTCATTTTGCAATCGCTTTTACTTTCGATATATCGCCTTTTGGCCTGTAGTTATAAGGTAGTAATCTGGCTGTCTCTCTGAAACGGGTTTCCATTTGAATACTAAATACCGAAAGTACAGTAATAGTGGCCTCCAATAGGTCGTCCTGTTTAAGGTCAGGTTGATATCGTTTGAAGTAGTGGCAATCCTGGGTGTTACTTTCATAATTCTTTGTTTTGCTTTTTTGGTTATTCCTCGTACATTAGGTTTCTCTTGTTTCTATCCATTGAAGTACGTCCAATTTATTTTGATTCTAACGACAGCTTTTTTTCCCAGAGCCATTGTAAACCTTTTTATTTATCCCAAAAGAGCAAAATCCAAAAGAGAGGAGATGAGTATGAATTAAAGATTTTTAAGCTACATCAGTGGCGTCAATTAGTGGGGGTTTTTGCCCTCAAGACTTTCTCGTCTCCTCCCAGATTTCAAAAAATACCTTTTATTCTATATTTTCATGGAAAATTTAAAAAAAAAGTCAAAATTGTCCCCTCCTAGATTTTAAAATTTCATTTTATGTCCTTTTATCCTAATTTCGGTCAAATGTATTGAGCTACATGTAAACTAAAAATAAAATCTGATTCGTTGCTAGTTTGAATAAGAGTACTTTCTTAGCGAATTCAGTGCCTTTGAAGGCTTTTCTATGATTGGCGTTACCGTAACTTATTTCTATTCTTTCAAATGTCCTCAAACTATGCCGTTTGTAAGGCCAACTTGTTGTTTCTGGAAGAGATTAACAATATGGTTACGTGTGTCTGTCCCAGAAAGAAAGAATTAAAAAGAGGGGAGAAGAAATAATTTTCTTAAGCTACGCATAAGAAACATCTGATCGACAGAAAAAACGCTACTTTCTTATAGCGAACTCAGTGCCTTTGAAGAGTTTTCTAAAAAATATATTAAAATATAGTATTTCAAAGCTTTGAATTCTGATCAAAACTGTTACAGATAATATTCTAAAAATCTGCCTTGTTCTGATGACCTGCTGCAGGTAAGGTAGTTGAAAACCTGCAGTATCTTTGTTAACTCAATGTTTGTGTGAAAACATTGGTTATTACATCTATCTTCATTTTTTCTGTTTTTACTGTGTAATTATTTATTATTTATTCATATTTATGACTCCACTGTTGCGAGAACCTTTCTGCCTGTTAATTATGTTTTGGAATAATAAACAAAACTTATATAATCATGCTTTTATGTTTTTCCTTTTTTAGATGTGTTTTTTTTTATATAAGGGATTTTATTATTTTTTCCCTTGTTGCGGCTAAGATAATTGACACCTTTAAGATTTTGATAAGTTTCGCTTAATTGAACATATAGATTTTCTAATTTGTGCAAAATAAGAAAGAAGACGCTTAATTCACATGCGTGACCAGCTAGACATCTATGTACAGATCAGTGGCGTCAAATGGGGGGGGGGAGGGGGTCAGAGGGGGTATATATCCTAAATAGGTTATATATCCCTTATGGGGTATTTTCAAGGACAAATGCCTCTTTTGGCATTTTCATTAGCAAAATTGAAAAAACGACAAGTTTGCCAGCCGCTAGGTATTGAAAAATACATTTTCCCCTTCCCTAAATTTTTGTGCGTTGATGTCACTTGTCTTGGCGAAATCGCTTTTTACCAATCATAATTTGTCTCCTTTTTTACAGGCATGCAGTTCTCTCCAAAATAATATTATCTAGGCACTAGTCACTAGCTAGGACACATGAGAATGGGCCTTAAGCCTAAATATGCATCTTATTTTATGTGGTTTCCACGCGGAAAACCCCTTCCTTACTGGGTTTTCTTATTTTCGATTAATAAAAGCGTTATGCCGACAACCCCACTTGGAAATGACCTAAAATGTGTTTTTATGTTATAGTGTAGTACAGGTGTTTACGGGCCTAGCTTCATTCAAAACCTAAATTTACTTAGAGCTTCTGAGGTTAGGACAGGGTGTCGTTCATTTCAGGTTATATTTGAATATTTTATTTTTGGTATTTTTAAGTTTTTGGTATTTCCATTATTAATTGAGCGTACGCTGAATGCATGGTACTAGTCCCTCAAATGCTATTAGGTCTGTAAAGGAGGGGGGAGAGGAAACATTCGATTCAAGGAGCCAAAAGACCTAGTCTTCTTTCCTATCTTGTAGAAATAATCAGGGAAAGGTAATGTTCATGTTAGTTTATTTTTTGACATGTAAGATTCGACTTAACCTTTTGTGTTGTAAAATTCTTCATTTAGATCAAACATACAACAAAATAAATAAACAAACCAAGAAGCAGAGCTTATCCATGGGGGGGGGATACTTAATTAGCATAACTTCTAAAAATGATCTTTCTGGCAAAAGAGATAAAAAAAATAGATCGTAGATCATGGTTTTTTCCTTTTATCTTATACCAGAAGGACGCTCATTTAACACTTTCATGCCCATTAGAAGGTATGATCGAAGTCGCCAGAGGTAATTAATGGGGGTTAAAAGACAGGTGCTTAATTTGCTATCGTGCAGGGGGGGCAACTTCCCCCTCCAGATCAGATCAGACATATACTGAATTTTCTAGATAATTCTTTGCAACGCTATAGTATGCCAAAAAAAAAGAAACAAATATCGTAGAGTACAAAAGCGGCTTTTTCACATTACAAACCGAATGGCAAATCGGCTGCCGTAACTCAAAAGCTGTTAGATTTCTTTGATTTTTTTTCTAGTAAGATTACACCCCACCCTCTTAAACAAAGCCAGATTTATTGATTTTTTTATTTTATTTTTTTTTAGAGAGAGAGACAGATTTATTCTAAACAAACAAACAATTTAACATCAGTTTAGCAGTATGTTTCATTATGTTTTACTGTATCTTGCTTCCCAAGGTAATTAAAAGTTTTTTTTCTCTCAAAATATTATGTCCTTTTTTCCCTCAGCGAAATAATTGGAAATCAAAGGGTTTTGATATCTATATTTTTCGTCACATCTTAAATATGTTCTTATAAGCAACAAATTTCTAATAAAAGTGAACTGTCAGGAATATACATTTTCTACTTAAAATAAAACGAAAGGAAAATATAGGAAAAAAGATATAATTTTTCAATATCACTGGAAAAATTATTACAATGGAAAAAGATTTTATTGTCTGAATGAAAAATTACAACCGTTTTTTTTTATATATTTGTTTCGTTTGGGTTGTAAATGGAAAGGAAGTGTGGCCTAAGAAATTATTTGTGCATTTTTCTGCTCGTGCTGTAGAACTTAGGTGGCATGATATACTGCCTTTTGAATCACCGTGCCCAAAATAAGCAATCAGATCGTTAACATTTTTACTGAGCTGAGTAAGTTCATTCTGTACTTGTCTAGAATCTGGTAAGCACGCGAGAAGTGAAGTCGTTAATGCTAATGAAAACAAACAAAATAGGATAAAAATATAATAGTTCAGAAACAAATTTGGGCTATATATTTGCACATTAAGGGGGGAGGGGGTAAAGCATAGCTTTTGAGTGCTTTTATATACTTCTTGAGTGCTCACCGGATTTTAGACAAGTACCGTTCATTTTGATAAAAGCAAAAAGTATTTGAGACAATCTGCAAGGGGACTTCGTATACTGAGTAAACAGGAACAGACTCGGACAGGAGGCTATCATCCTTCGGAAAACATTTAACAAGTCTTCCTCAGCCTTTCGAAGCGACGACGTTTCCAAGCCTTATTGACCACCGTCACGACCATGGCTTCTAATATTCCAATTGTAGTTCGATGATTTATCTTCCTGTTCCTCCAATTTTTTTTCAAAGGTGAAAAAGCAAACTGTGTATTGGCTATTCTGCTTTTTGCGCCTTCACTGAATCCACAATCTTTACAAGTAATACTAATAAAGCTATCCGTTTGATCGATTTTCTCGTTACCTAACATCATCTCTTCACAATTGATGCCTAGACTAAGGAACTTGATCCTCCTAAGACTGATTTTCAAACCTATTCTTGCACCCTCAATTCTCAAAACCTCCAAAACTTCATTATTTTTCATAGCATTTTTATCTAGGAAAGTCGTGTCATTTGCAGAATCTAGGTTTAGCTAAGTTTCCTAAACTGGGCACATGGAAACCACAAAATGGGCAAACCATTGTTTTTCTTCCATAAAGCCTTCCGGGCAAGTAGACTGAACAAGGGATGCCTTAACGAGGACAATTTATTTGGAAAATGTGTTTATATCGGTTCTTAGCACAAAAATAAATTTACGCGGAGCGGCTGTATTTACGCGGATCGGCTATTTCAATTGTGACACGTCAGGTGCAATTTCAGGGTCAAGGGACCCTAAATTAAGACAGAAAACTAAAGAAACAAATCTGGCTGTATTGATTCGTAACATCTTTTTTTTTACAGCAAAATATAACTTATTTGATAAATACCTTTAATATGCATTTATTTAAACAAGTGACAACAAAATAAAATATAAAAATGCTCGGTACTTTCGTCTTATAGCCACCACACTCAAGATCTTGTATCGCGAACATAAGACAGTAACCAGTTGTCACGGTCTTTATACCAGACAATATTAGCTTTGGATTGGTGGGAAACTACATTGTAGCTATATTTTAATTAAATATTTAGTTGGTATTTTGGTTAGGTTGAGTTAGTTTTGGTTACGTATTTAATATGGTTCTAGGTGTTTACCCCCCCCCCCCGGAAAATATCCCCAGTGGAAAATACCCCCCGTGGAAAAAAAATGCTTTCCAAATTTGATAATTTTTATTCGAGTTTTGTTGTTTTTTTTTGTAGGGAGAAGGAATTTTGGTACTTGTGTATTATACGCCACTCACTCAAGTTTACGCTGTGTAAAACTCGAGAACAAACCAATTTCTTCGTTAGTTTCTTTCAGCTTAGCGCGAGACAAGACAAAAAGTGACAGAATCGTTGGGAAATATATAATATGGGCTATATATTTGCATATAAGAGGGGGGGGAGTATTTGGACAGTTTAAAGTCAGAAAACAATTCTTACTTCATAATATGCAGGATAATTGTACGTAACACATTTTGCTTGCAGATCCGCTGTACTTTACCCCCCCCCCCTATTTTGCAAATATATAGATCAAATTTGTTTCTAAAGTAACGAAGAAACCGGTTTGTTCTCGAGTTTTACACATCGTAAACTTGAGTGAATGGCGTATAATACTCAGGTACAGGATTGTTTCATGGAGAGAGAGCCGGATTTTCCGGTAGGCCTATTATTTAAAAACGATCAGAAATTAAAGTAAAAAAAAACAATTTTTGTCAACCTAAAGTAAGGAGCAACATTAAAACTTAAAACGAACAGAAATTATTACGTATATGAAAGGAGTTGCCCCTTCCACAAGACCTTGGTCTTTATGCTAAAGTTTTAACTTTTTGTTCTAATTCTTTAAGAACGATTCCTGAAACACAATAGCCGTTTAATTAAAACGATAAGCTTTGTTCTAAAATTCTATATAAAAAAAACTTTGACATAAAGAGCGAAGTCATGAGGAAGAGGCAAACCCTTTCATATACGTAATAATTTCTGTTCGTTTTAAGATTTGAGGTTGCTCCTTACTTTCAGTTGAAAAAGTTGTTGTTTTTTTAACTTTAATTATAGATAGTATTTGTTAATGGGAAACATACGGAACAAGTTTTTTAAAGAAGTGAAGAGCCTCACTAAAGTAAAAATGAGCAGAAGTAGTCAAATAATCTTCAAAGTAAAAACTGCCCAGTTTAATAGAAATTAAATAAATAAAAAACAAGTTTTTTTTAACTGAAAGTAAGGAGCGACATTAAACCTTAAAACGAACAGAAATTATTCTGTATATGAAAGGGACTGTCGCCTCCTCAACGCCTCGCTCTTTACGCTAAAGTTTGACTCTTTCTCACAACTTTTTTTTAAAACAATAAAAAACTTTAGTGTAAAGAGCGAGGCGTTGAGGAGGGGACAGCCCCTTTCATATACGGAATAAATTCTGTTCGTTTTAAGTTTTAATGTCGCTCCTTACTTTCAGTTTAAAAAAAACTTTTTTTTTTATTTAATTTTTGAACGTTTTTGAGTTATTGTAGGTTTTTGTTTTGGCTCATCGTACATGAATAATTAAAACAAAATTTGCATGTTAATGTTACTTTTATTTGGTTAAACGGCTTTCTCGAAAGTTGTTTAATTTTATTTACGAACGTTTTTATTAGTAATAAATATACGTAACTTACGAATGAACTTACGTAACGAACTTCTATATACATATATTTTTAATACGTATATTAGGGGTTTGACCCCTAGTCAATACCTCGCTTTTTACGCTGAAGTTCGAATTTTGTTCCAATTCTTTAAAAATGACCCCTTTATCACAAGGGTCGTTAATCAGAATAAATAGCTCTTATTAAAGTACTAAAAAATCTTTGGCTTAAAGAGCGAGGTTTTGACTAGGGAGCAAACCCAATCATATACGTAATAATTTCTGTTCGTTTTAAGTTTTGATCTTGCTCCTTACTTTCAATTGAAAAACTCTTTTTTAATTTAATTCCTGATCGTTTTTTTAAATAATACTGGGAAATCCGGCCTCCCCTTCATAGCAATGTCCCTTTCCCCATGAAAACTTCCTCCGTGGAAAGATCCTTCCACACAAACCCCGACCCACTCTCCCCACAACCAGAAAAAATCTTCCTGAAAACGTCTGTATACTTCCCAATAACCAGTACTATATGTAAACATTGGGTAAAGTTCATAACTTTCAGCCCTTCCCCTGGGGACTTTAGGGGATTAAATTATCCTCAAAGACATTACTTTTATATTTTCGACCATGCTGAACAAAATGGCTATCTCAAAATTTTGATCAGGTGACTGGGGAAAAAATAAGCGTGGGAGGGGGCCTAGCTGCCCTCCATTTTTTGGTCACTTAAAAAGGGCACTAAAACTTTTAATTTTCTTTTGAATGAGCCCTCCCCCGATATTCTAGGACCACTGGGTCGATACGCCCCTGGGGAAAAAACAAATAAACACGCATCTGATCTTTCTTCTGTCAAAAAATACAAAATTCCATTTTTGCAGCTAGGAGCTTGAAACCTCTACAGTAGGGTTCTCTGATACGCTGAATCTGATGCTGTGATTTTCATTAAGGTTCTATAATTTTTAGGGTGTTTCCCCCTTTTTGAAAATCAGGAAAAAATTTTCAGGTGCGTAACTTTGATGGGTAGAACTAAACTTGATGAAACTTATATACTTGAAATCAGCATTAAAATTTGATTCTTTTGGTGTATTTTGATTTTATTTTCATCATATTTTGTTTTATTTTATTAGCATTAACTAAACTTCAATTTTCTCGACAGAACTTTAGTGTGATGACGATAAGACACAAGCACCAAATGTTCTTTTAATCATACTCCAGATTAAAATAGGTTGATATTCAAAGGTGCCTAAAGGAAGGCCTCAGTTTACCAAAACTTCGGTAGATTTTCAGTCCATATGAATAAAATCTCCCTCTCGATCGAACACAAGTTTTAAATTTCAAATACCTTTAAAATATGTGGCAAAACCTATGGATGATCGAACATTTCAAATGAATGTTCAGGTTTTACCTAAAATTTAAATCACAATCTGACATTTTAGTTCTTGCCTAGAAAAACTGAAAAAATTACAAATACTCCTTCAGTTAACCGATGGAGATACTGCATCAATTCTGAGACGAGCAGAAATAAAGATAACGCCTTGTTCCAAGGGCTCTTCTGAAGGGATCGCTCTTGCACCAACAATCGCTTCCATTCGATTCCCCAATCAACACTATTCACAAATATAATGGTTGTTACCGGGACAGTTGCGCCCATTCCTCCTAATGGGAAAGAAGTAGTCAGAAATAATTTTTTATCCGTCGTTTTCCATCACCACGTGTCTATTTCTCAACAGGCCAAATATGAATTCTTAACCAGGTCAATAGCATAACGTCATTGTGAGACACTGAGAACATTTGGATAAATAAGGAAACATGAAAATCTGATTAACAGACACTTTCTGCACATATGATAAGAATAGCATTATTGCAGTGTTTTCTGGTAGTTTTGTGGTAGTAACGCACACTTGCGTTAATTAAGTGAATGCTACTTTAGACTACGCTAGGGAGCGCCCCCTCCCCCCGCTGGGTCCGCCACTGCAGCTTACAGTCGCTTTGCCTCAAATTTTAGTTTTTTCATCACTTCTCCCATTTTTTAGAATTAGTAATATTGCGCATGTAAAAACCACATTTTTTAATTTTGCTAAGTTCCTTTGCTGCTTTTCTAAATATGAATCAAATACTTTTTTTAATGAATGCATATAAAATAAAAAACCCTGTTGATGCTTTGGAGAAAAAGCAAAAGAATTTTTTATCCAAATTAAATGTTTTTTCTCATAATTTATATAGAGCTGCGCACGAAGCTTAATGTATTTTATTTGATTTAATTTTTGAATGAAGTGTTAATTTGTGAACTGTTAATTTATTATCTATTGAATGACGTGTTAATTTGTGTCGTAATTTTGATTGAAGGCCTTTGCGTATTTGTTGTTATATAGTTTAAGATAATTTTATGGCCTGTTGATTAGCGGTTATTATTTTTATTTATTTCTTTTTTTACTCTTCGTATTCGGAGGAAATAAAAAGTTTGAATTGAATTGAATTGAATAGTTAATTCCGACTTCTGACTGTGATGAGATGCTACAAGCAAGGTGCAAAATTCTGCTTGTAGCTGCTTATATTTATTCATTTATATTAATAAACTGGGTTTACTAAGGTCAGTGTGCTGATTAAACAATTTCTTGGTTCTGAGTTAGGACAAATAATATCCAGCTCATTAGCTGCGGACTAAGAGTGCCTGCTTACAGATAACTCCAACTTCTGGCTGCAAAGAAAATGCTACAAGTAAGGATTTTATAATCCTGCTTGTAGTCCTTTCTATTTACTTTTGTCTTAACAGACTGCGTTTACAAGGCCATTTTATTAATTAAATGACTTCTTGGTTATAAGGTAGAACACCTAATATACAGCTCAGACCTCTTTTAGTTCTGCAAAGAGTACGCTAAAAATGCATGTTCTCAGATTTAGTATTTGTAAATTAGGTGATATACTGCAATCAAGGGCCAGTTGAAATATATTTTAAAAAGTTTCTCTTTTATCATTATAAAGTTGAAAAATCAAAAAAATTGCGGAGACTCCTAAGAACTTAAGTCATTATATTTTATTTAAAGGCCAGAGCCGACCAAATAGTCTTTAGAAGGTTTAGGGGGTGGGGTCAGTTATATATTATATATTATATAGTCAGTCTTATTTTATTAGTTTTCAGTAATCTCGATTATTGTGGTAATTTTGTTTTATTTTTTTCTTGATCTTTCGAAAAATACAAACCACCCCACTGTTCAAGATACATGTCGTTTCAAACAGTTCGTGATAACGAACTGTAAGTAAAGAGCGACCCGGCTCAATAGTAACCGAAACTCTAAAACAAAATGTTGATACCAATAGATACATCAAAAGAATCAGATTTTTGTGCTGATTTCAAATATCCAAGTTTCATCAAGGTTACTCTTACCCATCAAAAGTGACGCGCCTGAGAAAATTTGCCGTATTTTCGAAAAAAGGGGGAGACACCCCCTAAAAGTCATAGAACTCTAATGAAAATGTTACCATCAGATTCAGCATATCAGAAAACCCAACTGTGGAAGTTTCAAGCTCCTGTCTGCAAAAATGTGGAATTTTGTATTTTTTGCCAGAAGAAAGATCAAGGATGCATGTTTGTTCGTTTTTTTTCCCTGGGGTGATCGTAACGAACCAGTGGTCCTAGAATATCGCGGGAGGGTGGATTCCAACGGAAATTAAAAGTTCTAGTGCCCTTTTTAAGTGACCAAAGTAAATGGAGGGCAACTAGGTCCCCCTCCCCTGCTCTTTTTTTTCTCAAAGTCATCCCATCAAAATTTTGAGGTAGCCATTTTATTCAGCATGCTCGAAAAATACATTAACTATGTCTTTGAGGATGACTTAATCCCCCACTGTCCCCGAGGGACGGTCTGGAAGTTATGAACTTTGCCCAATGTTAACATATAGTATTGGTTATTGGGAAGTATACAGTTTTTAGGGGGAATTTTTTTGTTAGTTGGGGGGGGGGGCGCTACGTGTAAGGATCTTTCTACGGAGGATTTTTTCATGGGGGAAGGGACATTGCTATGAAGGGAGTGACGGATTTGCCAGCATTATTTAAAAAAAAAGATCAGAAATTAAATAATGAAAGACAATTTTTTCAACTGAAAGTAATGAGCAACATCAAAATTTAAAACGAACAGAAATTAATACGCATATGATTGGGTTCGCCTCCTAGTCATTACCTCGCTCTTTACGCTAAGGTTTTGTGTACTTTAATCAAAGCTATTTATTCTAATTAACGGTCTTTGTGATTAAGGGGTAATTTTTAAAGAATTGGAACAAAATTTCAGCTTTAGAGTAAAGAGCGATGTATTGACTAGGGGGCAAACCACCTAATATACGTAATAAAAATATACGAATATAGACGTTCTTTAAGTAAGTTAATTCTTAAATTAAATAAAAAAACAAGTTTTTTAACTGAAAGTAAGGAGCGACATTAAAACTTAAAACAAACAGAAATTATTTCGTATATAAAAGGGGCTGCCCCCTCCTCAACCCTTGCTCTTTTTGCTAAAGTTTCACTCTGTCTTACAACTTTGTTTTTTTTAAACAATAAAAAACTTTAGCGTAAAGAGCGAGGGGTTGAGGAGGGGACAGCCCCTTTCATGTACGGGATAATTTCTATTCGTTTTAAGTTTTAATGTCGCTCCTTACTTTCAGTTAAAAAAAACTTTTTTTTTATTTAATTCAATAAAACGCAGCGGACATTAAAGCCGTTTAGAAGACTCAAGAAGGAGGGGAGGAGCTGCACAATTCTTATTTGTGAACCTTTATTAGCCTTGTGACGTTATTTTTATTGTGTCGTTGTTGACGTTATGACAAATAAAAAACACACTGCTCAAAATACAAAACGTATTCAATAAAGCGCAAATCGTGCTCTGGCTTTTAGAAGGTTTAGGGGTGGTAGCCCTACCCCTGTATGTGGTTATTTTTGCTCGTTTAGGTTTGACTTGATTGTTAATTTCAATTTATGTTCATTTAAGAGTTCATTTACTTATCTGTGGCTGTATATGTTAGTTTTGTGTTTGATCTGATTATTCAGTCTAATTTCTGATCGTTTTCGGTATCATCTTCTCATTGAAAATAATTTCTGTTCGTTTTGAGTTTAAACTGAAATATGAGTTATTTATACGCGTCTTACATTTTGATATGGCTCTTTTCTTTGGAAAATGCTTTTTGATAAGGGTTTTCAAATTAATGTTTTGAAAAATTGCTCAGAAATGTCGCCTTTTACCCCGGTCAACGTGTTTTTCCTCTAATGAAGACTTTAAAGTCAACTATTTATTAAGATCATAAACGGTACTTTTTTTTTTATAGCGACCCCACTCAAGAAATTTGATCTGATCTGTATGCGTAAAACCGGTTTTTCTGTCTGCATTCGGAAACAGTTAGCTTAGGCACAGTGAGGTAAACTACTGTATAGGAATATCTTAATTAAATATTAGAGTTGGTATTTTGGTTTGGTTAGGTGTTTAATATAACGCGTTCTGGGCGGCCTGCTTTCCATAATTCTTTGTTGTAGTTTCCATACTTTTGTTGCTAAATTATTATATTTCCATCATATTTAGGTATATTTCATTACAATGAACCTAACTTCACTTCTTCAATAGGGCCGCTATAACGCATAAGTACCTCATAAATTTACGGAATCCCTCACTTGTAAATTATCTAAAATTACTAACATACACATGTACAATACGCATGGTTGGCCTTCATTAAAGAGGGTCTCATTAAAATAGTATGTAGTTCAAGGTTATTGATGTACTTCTTCTCGCTTAACCCAGATTAATTTTTAAAAAACGAAGTTTTTCCGAGGGAAAAAAAGAGCAAAATTGAAACTTAAAACGAACAAAATTATTATTTCACAGCCTATCTAACATATATCATTAAAACTAGTGCAAATAAATCAACTTGTGATATTTCCCTATATATGTAGGATTACAGAAAACTAGCACTTTACCGAAAACATGAAAGCCAAGCATAATAATAAGAAAATTGATTTAGGAGTCAAAAGCAAATACGTAGCCTCACAACAACAAACTAATATATAACGCTTTTCATAGTCCTACAGGATCTGTGATATCACTAGCTTTCAGTATACAATTGAAATTATCTTTAAACTTAGGCATAAAAATAATAAGTTTATAGTCATCAAACATCATAAAAATAATGGATTGATTTATCGGGTACCATCTTGGTCTCACATAGCATTACTCGAAATGAATAAGATATCAACCATAATATAGACTCTGGAGATCCAGTTATTTCTCTGTAAAACTGAGAATTTCAAGTTGTGATACAAATTTTAAAGCGAGTCTGTAGTCTTTAATACTGATTAAATAAAAATATACAAAATTCCAAATTTGCAGATAGGATCTTGAAACCTCTACAGTAGGGTTCTCTGATACGATGAATCTGATTGTATGATTTTCATTAAGTTTCTATAACTTTTAGGGGTGTTTCCCCCTTTTTTTCGAAAATCAGGCAAATTTTCTCAGGCACGTAACTTTTGATGGGTTGGACTAAACTTGATGAAACGATATATTTTTTACATATTTGAAATCAGCATTAAAATCTGATCCTTTTGATGTATCTATTGGTATCAAAATTCCGTTTTTTCGACTTTCGGTTACTATTGAGCCGAGTCGCTCCTTACTTACAGTTCGTTACCACGAACTGTTTGATAAGATTCCTTCACTTCGAACTTGTCTACAAAATAATCATGAAATGTCTTTTTCAGATCCAAAATGACAGTCAATCATTGAACTGAGCTCATTGTGCAGAAGTGATGCCAAATTAAACGAAAAAATAAATAAATAAAGCAGCAATCTAAAAATTGTTTACTTTTATACTGTTAAAAGTGCACTTAAATGGTTTACTTTTACCGTACCAAAACTCTTATATTGTTTTGTGTTTTCAGTAAAGTGCTAGTTTTCTGTAATCCTACAAACATGGGAAATATCACCAGTTGATTTATTTGCACTAGTTTTATTGATATATGTTAGATAGGCTGTAAAGGAATAATTTTTGTTCGTTTTAAGTTTCAACTTCTCTCTTTACTTCCCCCGGAAAAACTCGTTTTTTTTAATTAATCTCTGCTCGTTTTTGATTAAAACTTAGTTTAGAAACAATTCTGCCATGATATTTTTGTTTTACGGAATAACTTTTGTTCGTTTTCAGTATGTTGCTCCTTAGTTTCATTTCAAAACTTATTTTTTATATGTTTCTAATCACCTCCAATCTAGGGAAAAATAGTGTCTTTTATTTTTGTATTTTTTTTTAAGAAGAAGCAGAACTTTATTTCTTTGTTTTAAAAAGTTAAATTTATCAGCACTTAAGTAAGTAGCTCAAGGCGAGTAGCTTTGAAACAAAAGGTTAACTAAGCGGATAGGTTTGCATATCGACATGCTTGTGAGAAATTTTACTAGCTCAACAGAAATATGCCTTTAGGCTTAGGAATTTATTTGACCTGTCACTAAATAGAAAAGTCATTCATCAGTTACAAATGAATCAAAATTTCCAAAAAGATCATTTTTGTGTACGTAAAACTTCTTACCTCTTAGAGAATAAAACCTCTTAGAGAATACTAGCACTGTGTATTAAAAACGTTGTGAAACTGAAGCACTGACTTAATTAAAGTTTCTATTGTAAAGAGTGAGAGGATTAAACTATGTTTTATGAAGTTGAATTTTTGCGAACAGGAGGAAGGGGAGGGTGGTTCGTCAAGGAATAGCCGCCGAGAACTTCATAATCCAACTATTGGTTAGTTGGTGAATTTTTTTCTCTTAGGAGCATTCGATCACTTAAAAATCATTTTGCAAGCCTCATGTCGGATGACCGTGTTAAAGACAACAATTTCATTCCAAATTCTGCCAAAGAACTAGCTAACATTGAAATCTAATAAATGGTAGAATTTGTGAAAACCTAGGAGAAATAAGCAATAGCTTTTGAATGAGCAATCAAACATCTCTCTACGATGGTGTAGTAGCCTACTAATGTTGCAGTAGATTCCTGGTGAGAAGACAACTTATGAAACTTATGAATGGGGATGGGAGGGGGTAAACGAGAAGGCTTCTTGTAAACCTCCAGTAAAGAGTTTTGTAACATATTTCTTACGATGGTACCGTTTTATGCTTCCAAGTTTTTCCACTTAAGAAGTGGCACAAAAAGTGCTGGTTTTAGTGATATATAGCTCTTACGGATGGCACAAATGATAAAAGCTCGAAGATATGAGTAATAACTTTAAAATGAGCCATTAAGCACATGTCTATAAGGTTCTCGTAGCCCACGGGCTCCAGCTTTTGCATTTTAGATATGCCACCAAAAGTGTTATTTGACATTAACAGATGGCGGAATTTATAGGAAGAACGTAGACATGAGCGATATTTGCTATTAAATATCAGTCTACGATGTTCCGGTAGCCCGATAGCCACAACCCTTGAGAAATGGTTTAAAAAGTGCCAATTTTAGTGCCATGTGGCACTTGCAGATAGCGGAATTTATAAAAAGTACGTAGATATGATGAATAACTTTTAAATGAGCCACTAAGTATCTTTCTATAATGGTCTGGTAACCGGCTAGGCCTGGAAAAAAAGGGAGACAGATCAGTGCTACCCATGCAAAAAGTTATTTTCCTTGTTGTTCAAGGAGGGGGACTTTAATTTCCCTTTTCAAGGTTTTTGACTATGCTGGTTCCAATTGTACGCTTTTATTTTGAGCTGACGCCAATTTTGAGGGGTTTGAGGCTTTATTTCGAAATCACCATAAATTTCATTTCACAATAAACTTTTACTTTTAAGACGAACCAAAATAATAGTTACCATTCCTCAATCAGTGTCAGGTGGCAATTTGTTTCCACTAGGCAGTTTTTTCGTAAAAATGTTTTTTTACTTTTAGTTCTAACCGTGTTAAAGTGATCATAGCGAATTCTCCCAACGGACTAATGAGACTTACTAAGGGGTGGGGGAGTATACCGGAAGGGTCCTTTGCAAATCTCCAGTTCAAAATTTTGGACCATAATTATTACAGTGGTACCGTCTTATGCTTCGAAGCTTTTCAACTTAAGAAGTGGCGCAAAAGGTGTCGTTTTTTGTGATATTTGGCACTTACGGATGCCAACACTGGTTTAAAGCACGTAGATATGAGCAATAGCTTTCAGATCAGCCATTAAACATCTCTCTAAGAAGTACTGGCAGCCCACTAGCCCCTAGCTTTTCCACTTGAGACATGGCATTAAAGAGTGCCATTTTTAGTGTCATTTGGCAGTTGCAGGGGGTGGAATTTATAAATAAAACGTAGATATGAGAAATAGTTTTTATGTGAGCTATTAAACATCCATCTACGATGTTTTTGTAGCCCACTATTTTTGTGCCATATGGCAACTTGCAGATGGTGAAATTTATAAAAAGCACATAGATATGAGAAACAGCTTCTGAATTGGCCATTTAGCATCTCTCTATGGTGTTCTGGTAAACTGAAAAAAAAAACCGGAGACAGATCAGTGCTTTAAGGGTTTAAAAAAAACAACGTTTTATTCATTTTGATATAATTTCTTGTTATCTGCAATAGCATTTATCAGTTTCTTGTTTTAGAACGTAGCAATTTTCAGTTTCTTTTTTTTTCTTGATATGTTTTGGCGATTGTTGGGCTTGGTGAATTTGCCCACATAATGATGATTTTGGCAAAAACTACTTTAGCACCATTTAAAAAGAATGAAATCTGGTTCGAAAATACGACATTAATAGCTGATAACTACCCTCAAATAGCGGAGAGAAGTCTAGGATTCACAACGTATTCCTGGAGCAGCCAATCATTCACGACAAACTTAGTTTTATCCAGAAAGTGGAAAACTTTTTTAACGACTTAACAAATTTGTGATCAGACAGAAGAGTCAAGAATCCTATTTATCTTGTTAAAGGTCGATAGGAAAATGTGAATATTTCAAAGGTAAAAGAATACGGCATTGGACTTTACAGTCCCTACCCGCGGTGCTGATCTCTGTTTCTTTGCCCTTCAACCAGGAGGTGCAATGGGGGGGGTTGGGGGCCAACCATCCTGTACTTTCGTATGCCCTTCCTGTTTACCTCATAGATTTCTCCAGGTATCTTTTTGGAACTGGGTTGTCTCATGCTGAGCTTACAGAGTCGCGCCACTGACCCCCGTCCCAAACCAAATAATTGGATACCCTAGGATTCGAACCCTCGCCCTCTCGGTAAAAGAATCCTAAATCCAGAGCACCAATCCGCTTGGCTAGGCCGAATATTTAAAAACTATGTTTAAATTTACGCTATTGAATTAGGAACGGTCAATTATTCTGGACAAAATTAGCTTTATGCAGAAATCACTTACGACTGAACAAATTTTCGGTCAAACATAAAAGTTAAGAATCCTATTTAGCTTGTTCAAGGTCGATATGAAAAAGAAAATATTTTAAAAATGTGTTTAAATTTATGCCATTGGATTTAAGGCACTTTTAATCCCTTCAAATGCCATTCCTTTGTCTCGTCCTGGGAATAACCACAGGTCAATTTTCAGGTACGATTTCTTTGCATATATTTCATTTTCTTTTTTGTATATCCCCCCCCCTTCACGGACCTAATGGTTGAGGATAGACTTAGTGTCTGTCTTTATACATATAATGCCTTCAAATATAATATTCGGAAAAAAAATTGACTCTGGCTCATGATGGCGCCGTTCTCTTCGACCAGAAGCCACTTTATGGGGGAGGGGGGCTTCTAGTACTGTTCTACAAAGCTGTAAGCACGCGAAAAGTGAATTTTCATTAACGCTAATGAAATAAAACAAAATAGGATGAAAATATAACAGTTCAGAAACAAATTTGGGCTATATATTTGCACATAAGGGGGAGGGGGAGGGGGTAAAGCATAGCATACATTAAATACGTAACCTAACCTAATCAATCCAACTTAGGTACCTTTTAGTCCCCCTAAACCCCAAAAAACCAAAGTCTAAATATAGTTCCCTGAGTGAGAAACTCTTTGTAATCCCTATCTTTATACAGCGTCTCGTATAAGTACCGGGTTTTATCCTATCTGGTTTTCAATACAATTGTCGCGCGCTTACCGCTTTCTAAAACAGTAGGCCTACCACTAGAACATAATGTTTCCTTGGAGTAACAGCATAATTTCAAGTGAAAATTAACACGCGAGTCTAGTGTCTGAGAATGGCTCAAAAATCAGAGACAGAATATAAGAAAACAAAGACCTATCAGATCAGCATATTCATCTGTAATATGAATATTTCCCGCTATATCAGATTTGAAGCAATAATGTTTTATTATTATTTCTTTTTCCCATTGAAAGCAGTAGGCACTTCACAAAATGTAGGGAGTTGGGGGCGTATTCTTCAAAATATAGGGGGGGGAATTTGTTGTTTTTCAATTTTATTAAAGAAATACCAAAAAAGGCATTATTCAATGAAAGTACCAAAAAAAGATATTTTTCAAAATCTAGGGGGTGAAATGCTCCACATAGATGGTTTCTTAGCAACGTATCTCGAGAATGCTCTCGCCAAGTTGATCGTCTTTTGCGATAAATTTTCAAATAATAGAAATTATGTTGGGAAGAAGAGGGAGATACCAGAATTTACAAATTGTAAGTAGTGAAACAGGTTTGAAATCACTGCCCAAGTTTGTCTTGTACATGAAAGTCGAAAAATAATACCCTAAATTTTGATTAATATACTGGCTAAGCTTTCAGTTAGACTCCACCTTTATAACTGGTTTGTAGATTCTTTCTCTGGGATGTAAAATCAAAACGAAAGCTATCAAACAGTGTTGTCGATGTAATTAATGAAAGTCGTTTTTAAGCGATCGAGAAACTATTGGATTAACATGACTACACACAATCTTAGCACCTACTTTTCCTTACACATAAATATTGGAATATTTTAAACCGGCTCTTACACCAGTCCATGAAGAATAGGCGAACTGTAAATATATTTGTTTTTCAACTCCTGAGGTTCTATTGTTAACAAGTTTTTGTGATGATCGTGCAAAAATGTAAAAACTCTTGTTTTTAGTGTCCTTCTACGAAAATTTCTCCCAGCCAGTCTGCCTTGTTTATCACTTTCCATGGTAGATTGTCTTCAATAGCTTGATTTTAAAGCCGAATTACTAGTAGGAGATTTTTTAAGAGAAAGTCAAGTGAAATTAGAAGTTACCCGGTGTCTACTACCATTGGCATATGTAGCCAATCCTTTGGGGAATCTATGTTTTATCAGGGGGTCTTCTGTAACCCCCTATTTTCTAAATAACGATTATTTTCAAGACTATATCAATTTATTTCTAAATTTGTAAATATCGTAAGGCCAAGTGAACGGTAACATCATGGTGCAAAATAACGCTCTTCACGAGAAACACCATAAAAAAAAGATCGCTTGCTGACCAATGGTCTTTAAATGGCTCCATTTTTGGCTTAATGGAGCTCTTTACTTTTTTTGAAAAACTTGTTCTTTTGTAAAAAGTTTTTTTTAATTAATTTCTTTCACGAGTCGATGAGTGCCGGCTGATTCCTCACGAGGAGGCCACCTCTAGTATTTTGTCTCTTGGCATAAAAGAGGATCTGATAGTTTGCTCACTATCTTCATAATATGTTTTATTTTGTTTTTTTCTATTTAAGCAGGCCGAGAATTTTTTTTTACTTGTTTGATAAATTTGGTTTTCTTTCGGGCATCCAGGTTTTTCAGTAAAAATTCGGATGGAAGCCAAGCCAAATGGGTATCAAAATAGCGTTTGAAGCTTCGTTGATTTAAATAAAAAATAGAAGAAAAGACTTTTCTACTGCTGTGTAAATCACTATATTGTTTTTCAAACTCTACTTATCCAACTGCCAAAGAAATTTAGTTTTTATTCCTTTGTTATCGTGCATGAACAAATTGCTGTCGTGCGTGAAATCAAAGTGACAAATCCGATTTTTGAGGTATCTACTCTGCTTGTTTTGGAACCCATTGGCAATTATTTTTGTACTAATTTGAAAATTGTTCTTGTCTCTCTGAAAAGCTAACTAAGCCAAGACTAGCATAATAAAAGCAGAAAAGCCTTACTATCTTAAATAAAGCATGTTAAATAAAGCACGTCTCCGTGACTGGTTAACCTAGCCTAACTTTTTATCAGCCACTCCCCCCTCCTCCACAAAGAGATTCACAGATACATACAGCAATAGCATTCGTAAACCTTTGTAGTCGTAATTTACGGTATCATAAACCTCCAATCGTGACCTACTTCAACAACCACTAAGGCTAAGGTAAGGCTTTCCTAATATAGTTCCCGCTTAAAAAGTTAATCGCAATTTACATAATTTGCAGAATCATAAACCTCTAATCGTAACCTAAATAAGTGATGACTAAAAGCTAAGGCTTTCCAAATTTAACAATTAAAAATGTTGATAATCAGGTTTTATTTGTGCAAGAGAAACTTTATCCATAAAGCAATGAAAATCACAAGAATAAATAAGAATACTCTACTGAGGAATATTATATTGATGACATGTATTTCGGGAGTAAATGCTCTTGGAAATCTTTCATTTTTTCTAATGGGAATGGTTTTTAGTAGCGACGAATAACTGAGCATCCTTTGAAGTCTTATTAGAACATATTTTCCATTTTCTGGCCTGGTTTCAACAGCTTTTTCTTATTTTTTTCAGGCTTCTCTTTTTTTGGAAGAAATTTGGCTTTCTTCGCTAAATTGTCGCGCAAGAAATCCTTCTCGCCTCTTGGATCATAACATATGATGTCTGGCTTGTTGTTCACGATGTTTGCCGCGTGCCTTGCACCTATATCAGCCTGTTCGTTGTCTGCTATTCCCATGTGGGCTGGTACCCACATAAACCTTAAAACTTTTAGCTTTTTTGAAGCTCTCATAGCTGTATCTTGAATGCGTCGTATTAATGTTTCTCTTTTGTGAGCCTTGACACTCATTAGCGATTCTAAGCCAGACAGCGCGTCTGTACAAATGACGACAGAGTCACCCAACTTCCAGGGGCCTTGTAACTCTGCTTGAATTGCTTTTTCGTATTGAATTTTTCGGATTTTGATTCGCCCTAGTTCAGGAATAGCTACTGCACATCCAGCGACTCCTTCTCCTAATGCTGTGCCATCTGTGAAGATTTTCACAAATTCTTCATACTTCTCCATTGCCTTTTTATAGTCACGTCGACGTTGCATTATTTTGGTTTCAGCTTTGAGGTGCTTAATACAAGGGTCGAGCAGCTTCTCTATTTCTTTTGCCCGAAGAACAGCCTTCTCTTTTCTCTCCATAATACCATCTGTCAGCTCAGCTGTAAATGCCCCGAAAATAAGCATAAATCTTTCGCACTCTTTTTCGTAGACCTCTGTCCCCACCTCATTTTCACTTGTTATTTTTTTCCTCACTATTTTTACTTTGGGCTTTCCAAAACAGAACCCAACTAAATTACAGTCATTCAGATCTGTGTATGTATCCTTGTGTACTGGAAAACCAGTCTTTTGATGAATTGAAGTACGGCCACCCTGTGGCTGGCAAAGGGATTCATTTAAAGACATTGTCACTTACTTGATTTAATGTTCAAAATTATATGATACAAAAACAATTCTGATCGGTCCTATATGCAGTAAGTGACGTCATGCATGACGTCACAGCTTTACCTCAATACCAACAAACTGTAGCCCCGGCCCTTGCACGCTTACTATCATGACGTCACTTTTTGAAGAACATGACGTCACTTTAGATTGAATTCCTGAAATTTTTCTTGAAGTAAAAAAACACAGCAAAACTAAACAAACTCCCCTTTTAAGATGTGCATGTCAATTCCCAAGTTAGCGTCCATTTAGCAATGCATTTTAATGACAGACTGATTGATAGTGGTTTTTATAAAGAAAAACTTCGAAAAATACATCAAAAATGTGTTTGTATGCATTTTGTTACGCTTTTTCAAGTCGGTACACCATCAAATAGAATAAGCTTAAGTCGGAAATGCTCTCCTTTTGAGTGCCGAGGTCGGATGGACAACCTATGAGGATTTTTCTTTGATATGAACCAGTGTGTATATAAATATTGTGCTATAGCATTAATTCATTTGTCTGAGTAGGAAATCCTACCTTGTCTTATTGTTACCTCTGGGAACACGCGAGCACTGATGTAATCGTAAAGGAATTCAGACAGAGTCAAGGCCGTATCTAAGGGGGGGGGGGTAAAGAGGGTTTGCCCTGAACTGGAGGTTTATAAGAACCCTTCATATATACTCCCCTCCAGACCCTCTGAGTAAGTTTCATAAATCGCCTACTCACCTTAAACGTAAAAGATTACTGCGAAAACAAATTAACTAAACTTAAAACTTTTCAACTAAAAATCTACCAAAAATTAAGCTTGATTGATCAACATTTTTGAATTGAACATTCAAACTTCACTCTGTAATGAAGCCTGTATGCTAGATCTAACTACGGTAATTGAGGGGAAGGGACGTCCTTGCCCCCTTAGTTTTTTATTCTTGCCGAGGTTTTGAAAATCACTTTTTTTTGGGGTCATTTCATTGGAAAAGGCACTTGCTTATTTAAAAAACTGGGGGAACCAATCGAAAGTCCACTTTGTGGGGATGTGCTATCAAGTCAAATTTGTAAAAAGCGTTTAGGTATAAATATAAACTTTTAAATGAGCCCTTAAACATCTCCCTTTTGTTAAATTAGCCTTCTAATTTCTGCTAGTCAGTAGGTGATTTACAAATTCCCATGCCCGTGATTTAAGATAATTGCAGAATATGGTTAGGGTCTAGCCTCTGAAGATTTTACGGAGTGCATACCTCATGCTGGATTCATGACTTAAGATCTTGGTAAGAAACATATAACTTTTTCCAGGGTCAAAAATACATTTTCCCCTTGTCTTTGAGCTAAAGTGGATAAGTCAAATCCAGGGGTGAGGAACGTTCCACTAAACTTTTGTTTCTTCGAGCCACGTTTCTGATTTTGAGTGGATAGCTTCTTTCTAGCAGCCATCAGTTTCAAATTGAGCTTTGACTGAAATATAGAAGGGCTGAGGATATATGATGGTTCCCTGGTTGCATCACCACAGCATCTTCTTATAATGATAAGTAGACAAATTTAAAGCTTCAGAAAAGCAGCATTGTGCCACAAGTTCAACAGTAGTGCCATCCAGTGTTACTAGCCATTTCTGTTCGAGATTCCGGTTGAAGTTGTCTTTCATTTTCTTCGTTTGGGACTGAGGCAGAGGAGTGACATCTTATGTGTCTCCTCGCGTGTTGCGAAAATAAAATCAGCTTTTGAACCAAGACGGATAGGACTTTTTAATCAGGTGACCATCCCCCAATTAGCGAACAAAGCATCCTGAGTTTTTCGAACGGCAATTCATTCATAAGACGAGCCATTTTTAGAATTTTTAGGGGTTTTGGTAACTTTGCTGTGGCGGTACATTTCGGGAAAAAAAGCCGTTTGACGAATTTGTGCAAAAAGTGACCTAAGTCCTGAATCGGTGTAAAAAAAAAAAAATTAGGTCCCTTCTGCATTTAGTCCCCTCCAACTGACAGATTTTAAGCAAAAAGGTAGGCAGGAAGCATCTTCTGAAATAAAAAAAAAGTGAAAAAATTTTCAGCCTCAATGATTGGAGGGAAAAGATGCCCCATATGCCACCTTTAAATGAGAGTCATGCAAAGATTTTGGATCTATACACTGGGAGGGCTAAAGAGGGCCTGTTTTCTCTCTGGTATCCTCCCTAAACTTTTCGTAAAATAGTAGGAAATTGGCAACTTTCAGGACCGGAATCATAAGAAAGATTTTCAGTCAGTATGATTGGAGGCAAAAGTGGTTCTGTGTGTTCTTCAGCACACCCCACCAAAACCAACTTTTCACTTGAAATCCACAGAGGTGACATCTTGTTTGAATTAAAATCACAGAATGATTCTCAATCTGTCTGATAAAAGGCACAAACACCTCCTTCGGACCTAAAGCAAACCTTCACCCCACCGATAACTTTTTCAGCAGAAAAAGACAGACAGTAATTTTATCGGCTCAAAATTTATGCGAGAAGTACATAGGGAAAAATGAACACGAGAATGGTGATTTTCAGAAGGGTACACCAGTAGAATGGGGGGTACCAGCCCCACGATTCACCCCTGCTGCCACCTATAACTTTTTTGCACCCCAAATAAGGGCATAGCCTCCCTAGGGAGAACACGTGGTTAATGGGGTCAATGACCTGTTTTTCCAATGTCGATTTATTTGTTGTTGTTGTTGTAAGTGCACGCTCTCAGCGAATGTTATGAGTTTCCCGGAAACAGTTAGATCACGTGTTTCCTTCTCAGCCAATCAGAGGGCTTGTTTACATAGTAGCGGCGACGTGAATATAAAGAAAGGATTTTTGCTATAGTTTTATTAGTCTTTGAATAGAATTCAAGGAGTGAGAAGAAGAACAGTTTGACTTTACTCATTTGGATATATATTTGTGATGGCGATGAGTGGAATGTTTACCCTATTAGAAGTTGATAGTGGAGTTGATGATAATAGTACAAGAGCACCAAACATTGCGGTGGAAATCAAGAAAGGCTCGTGTCTTTGTCTGGAATGGGATGCAGTATATGCAAGATATGTGATATCCTTGAGCAAATTTAAGATGGAGGATCAATTGTTTTGCCGCTAAAGTTGATATAGCACATGTGAATAGACTTCAATGTGCTTTAAGTGCATTGGTGAAACATATTGAAGACAATAAACAGTATCGTTAATTGTACATGCTCTGTATTATTGTTATTGTTGTAATTATTCAATAAAATTGTTTCGAAATCTAAAATGTTCTCTTTCTTTTCTGGTTAGGGCTAACGAATCAGGGTCAGTCTAGAGTCAGCAGTCTGAGTGAAAGGACTGAAAAATGAATAAATTTGAGAAAGAGAGAATTAGATCAAATCTAGTGTTTATGGAAAAACATTTGATTTGGGATGATGATTTTCTTGAGTTATCTCTTAAACGCAGGATATTCTCTTGTCAGGGAACACTTGACAATATAATGAGAAGTGATTCTCCCCCATTGGACTATTGTATGAAACTTTTAAAATGTGACTCAAATGCTTATAGTCAATTTATTGATATACTAATTGAAACAAAGCAGAATCATATTGTGGATATACTTTTGAAAATATTGCCAATGGATTCAATGTAGATGGCTCCCCCATCATTCGAAAGAGGTAACGTCACAGAGCTACTCCTCTCTCCCCCATTTCCCACTCATTGAATTTATCGATCGAAGAGGACCAGTTTCGTTTTAGCTGTGAGTGAGTTGACATCGGAAACCGAAAAATGTTCTATATATGTCCATTGTGCATGTACACTCTTGGCAGTTGGACTCAATGTGAAAATTGTACAATTATTGATGACTATAGTGAAAAGTGTAAATTATGTAATCCTTGTAAATTACAAAGAGGTTATGCAGTACAAATTAAAGGATGTAATTCGTGTCTTGAGGAGGTGTGTGACTCTCATCCTAGAGGGCACCTGTGCTCCAATTGTCATAACGATAAATGTGATCAGTGGGAGAATACTTACCCCGCTATGATTGGAAAGAATCCTAAACGTGATTTTAGTTTATTGCTACGAGATTGGTATCGTCGTGGATTTAAATTATTATGGGAAGAGGAATCGGGTCTAAGATTAAAATGTTTGGGTAACAATACAAACTGGTTTCTAAGTCATCGCTGTGATTACACCACCTACTATGACTATAAACAAAGTGATTTTTATTTGGCAGTTACCGAATGTGATTCACCATTTGAAAACACTGTATGTGATATTGCTTCAAATAGACAAATTGTAACACGTGAATTTCACAATATGAATGCAAATAGTATCATTGACTATACAAAGAGATATGACAAGAGTGAAGTTACATTGTATTGTAGAAAATGTGATCCTGACTTTGCAGCCAATCAAAATCAATATACAGTGAATCCAAATGATTTACCAGCATTAGTGGTTCACGACAGTTGCCTATACATCGAAGATGAAGAAATCTAAAGTGAAGATTTAAAAGATATTGTTGTATATATATATATGCATTTTATTAATAAACAAATTCACAAACATTTTTTAAGCACTTTACTCTTAGGGCACTGAAATCAATACTATATAGGTCTGAGAGGATATTTTCCACTAGAAAGTCATTCAGACGTGGATTGTCAACATAAATGTGGAGAAACTGCTTGTAAGTATAGCCACGACATCGGAACACAAAATATAGTAGTGCATGGAAGCCACAGCTTTTAGTCATTAGATCCTTAACCCTCTTCCGATTTTGAATAATAGTTTTCCAACTGCTCTCAATATATTTGCTGATGTTAGGTGTGTAAAGTGTATAGGGTAGACAAAGAGGGTAAAAAAACTCAATCGTTTTCATTGTTTTAAAGATGCACAGCCAATGACCCGTCAACACAGTTGACGGACTGCTATTAACAATAATCAGGGTATTGTTGACACTTTGAATTTTTCCAAGATAGTCCGAGGGCAGACAATAGGATTTGTACTGAGACATGTAGGGGTCCTTATTAAATACATTGATTATTTGACTGGTGTTCATGGCGCCAAGTCTAGTAAAAGACTGCCTTCGGGAGTGATTTCCCAATAGGTTTCATATTGATTTAGTGAGATTAGGGCAATACTCTCAGCCAATGGGTCGGTAAATGTACACTCTAAATGCACACTCCCCGTACGTACTATACTCATATCCTGTGTACCCGACAAATCCAGTACAATGATACCATGTGTTTTATCAAACATATCTTCGGTTATACCATTTTCAAATAGATGAGAGTCATGATCTAGGGTTTGCATGGTCAACTCGTACAATGTTCAATAGGATTTATCAAAAGATAGATTTTAGAGTGGGATACCGTTTACTTTGCACACAAGAGATGAAAGTCCAAACATCTCGAATTTATGTGGGCATTCAGTCCATGATCCTATTGCACTGGCGTTTTTTACAAATGCCAACGCTAGTATTGACGGGATTTCACCATTGATAAAGGATGAATCGGTGAAGTTGAGTGAGCCCATTGCAATATGACGCTGATTGGTGACTGTATGTGGAACAAGTTGTTTAATATTGCTACCATTGACTCTCAGTTCTTCCACGGCCAAAGCAAAAGAACTCATAACCTGTTGTTTGCGTACATGAAGTATTGCTGAGGTGAGGGGAGACTTGTATCAGGATTGACAGGAAGTTCTTTTCTCAATATGAAATTGGAGGGTGCAAGCGTTAGTTTTATATCCACTTTAACATTGGGTGGCAGCCATTGGGGTATATTAAATATTTCATGATATATTTCCATGATTTTCATGATAATTTTCCAACTAGATGTAATTCACTAGTTGTAGCATTTTTAAATGCATCTGTACTATCAGTATTAGTAATATATTCATATCCATTGGAGGTGCCTCTCAATTCCTTGTATGACTTGGGTGTCATCAGCATAAATTGCATATAGCTTGTATAATTTGAGAGATTGTTGCTTGTGCTCACCAGCGTGCCATTTATGTAGACACTGATTTGACGAAATAAATTATGTAATATACAATTTTCATAGGATATTCCATCGGCCCGAATTGGCATTGTATTATCAGATTTCCGGACTTTCAGTTGCAAATCTATAAATGTTGAAGACATGTCCATAAAGTAGTCTCCATTGGAATAAATTTGAAAGTGGATATTATCGGAGAGGGGTTGTTGTGGATAAAATTGTTCATAGTATCCATGCTTGACACTCACATCAACATTTTCAGCATTGAATAGATTCAATGAGACGGTGATTGAAGGTTGAGAATCCTAATGAGGTAGGTAGGACATCTTAGGAGAAGAAATCTATTTTCGATCTGGTAATTTTCTTCCTGGGACGTTTGGTTACACTAAGCGTTGGCCTTTCCCTTCTTTTCTTTGACAAGAGGGATTATGTCTTTCGTTTCAGACCTGAGTGGAGACTGATAAGTGATGCATTGTTTCTTGACCTTTTTAAGCCTTTACCATTCTGTTTTACTTTCTCGCCACGGGGTCGCGCACTGGACCTAAGATTTTCCGAAGCACTTTTTTTAAAATCCTTGCCAGAGCCCCAATCGCATAGCGTAGAGAATGCAAAATCTGTCCCAGCCGGTACAAGATATTTTCTAGCCAGTGGTAGTGAAGAGCGAAAGAGCTTAGCAAACCAACTGCCAAGACCGTAGCCAGACATTGACGAGCGCCCTTTGTAATAGTCCATTCCATTACCCTGCTGTCTTGGACCAAGAGTAATAACATAGCAGTCAATATCAGGACATGTCAATATCATTTTTTATTAGACATCTTGTTTTTGAATGATGGGTCAAAAATGGCATGTAATCACAGCCAAACCTTTTGAAATTGCTATGGGATCACCTAAATGGGTTTTTATTGTTAACTGACAGAGTTCCAAATAGAAAGTGTTTACGGGACTATAATGAAGATACTTTATATTGTAGTGGTGAAAATGTTCATGATTCTATTGTCGTTCAATAACTAGGAGGAGGGGAACATTTGAATTAACAAACCGGGATGTTTCCACAAAAGAAGCGTAGAGAAATATACAGGTGTCTGTGGAGAAGGCAGGCGGATAGTCAGCAAAAATGAAATTAGTGTTTCCGGCACTTTTACCATTGATTATATTCAGGTTAAATCCAAGAACATCCTTTAGATTATCATTGAGAAAAAATTTTTCACTGGCAATAGGTGAACTAATTCAGATCTTGGCTTCCTTCTTTGAATAGTAGAAATGATAAGCTCACTATTTACGAGTGGAAATTCTTTTATTAATGGAACGGCATAAATCATTCATACAGGTGAGTTCCTCGTAGGGTAATTCAATGTACGGATAATCCAACCAATTGATTATTTGAATTTGTTCTTGATCACCTGTTGGTGGCGGCGGCCAATCATAGGGTCTAATTTTTATTTCATATTTACGATCCTTTCTCAGGATGTCGTAGGTATTTTTAAGAATGTAGTCGACAAGAGTCACTTCATACTTTCCGTCGTCGAATTTGATGGTGGGGGAGAGTTTTGTCCAAAAATCACTTGTTCTATTCAAGTCATTGTAGAGAGGATCAGAAACATTGGACATGAAAGTCACATAGAAATCATTGGGCATTGTCAATGTCTTCAGCACTGACCCAAGAATCAAAATCTGAGTTGTATCATAGCCAGTGAACAAGCAACTGTCTCTTGCCATGGCGAGTACGACTCTTTAATATCTTTTCAATTTGATACCTTTTACTACTGTTTCTAACTTTTTGCAGTTCAGATTCATAAAAAACAACGAAAATCTCGTCATCTTTGGTGTCTCGCAGTCGATATGTCGTGGGTTCAGTGTCTAGGATTTTGGACACTTTAAAAAGTTCGGTGCTCCATAAATTATTCCCTTTTTCAAAAATATTGCTGGTTCTATTTATTCGAACAGTATCACCAACTTTGAATTTCTTCTTCACATTTTTTTTCTCTTTTTCACCATTGGAGTATTGCCTTAGAAAAGCATCACATTTATTTTCATTGTAGTGAACATCCGTTAGTGTGGAGTTGGACAGAGATCTATGGGGTCGATGATTGCACATCTGCATGATTTTATCTAAATCATGAATAAAAGCCGGTGTTTTTTTCAATATACAATATCTTGAAATTAATAGACGAATCGTTCTTATCAATCGTTCAGCCAATGCAGCCTTTATCAGGCTGTGACTATGATAAAGTGTTGTATTATATTTCAAAAGAACCTTTTGCACATGGGGATTAACAAATTCACTGCCAAGATCCAATTGAATTTTTCTATATGAATCCTGTTTTAGAATACTTTCAATGGTCCTAGCAACTTCAACACCTCTCTTTGAACGTAGTGGAATGGCATAGGCATAACGACTAAAGACGCTGATTGCCACTAGAATATATTTGTAGGGTGTATTGTGACGTTGTTGAATTGCGTCTAGAGTTAAAAGATCCGTTTTTATTATATTAAGAGGAAAAAAGGGTTTAGTTTGTCGATATTGTTTACTGCGAATACTGTGATTCCGATGTAGTGTGTAACTCTTTTACTTTTCTAGATACTTTTTTGCTTTTTTCAATGTGGTGCCTGAGACAGCTT
Organism: Artemia sp. Qi Xiang Cuo; assembly: GCF_049724085.1. Classification (NCBI taxonomy): domain Eukaryota; kingdom Metazoa; phylum Arthropoda; class Branchiopoda; order Anostraca; family Artemiidae; genus Artemia; species Artemia sp. Qi Xiang Cuo. The sequence goes on from NC_142794.1 coordinate 33,333,973, forward strand.
TAAAGAGCATTTTGGGGTAATTAAAACTTCCTGCTTCACCAATACTGTCCTAGAAACCTTTCGAAAATTCATCGATTTCGAGCTTAAACACACAGTGAAAAGTCCACTCCCCTTGTGTATACTGGAGGGTGAATCAAGTTGTCTTCACTTTTGACTAGCAACCACAGGTGTTGTAAAATCAATGGCACTGCTAGTATCTTCAAATATTGAATCTTCTTCTTTTTTAAATGATGGTTTTGGTGTTGGAGGAGGACTATATTCTCTTAGTTTCTTTAGAATTTGCTTATTACCAATAAGACTTTTGGGAAAGTTTGATACACACAGAAAGGTGTATAGATTATCGTCAAAGGATATGAGTCCTTTACGATTCGTCACCATATCACAAATTAAATCAACTTGATTATAACTTTTTCCCTGAATTATAATTCGTTTCCCTGTGCTCTCGACTTGAACTTGATTGCCAGTTTCCAACATGAGATAAGATAATACTCTTTTACTCTGTTCTCGATAGGTGAGTGGCAATAGGTTTCTAATTTTTAATACAATCGAATTCAATTCCTTCTCCTTTGATGCTGCTGCAGAATCTTGAGGAGATGTTTCCTGTTTAGAGGGATCGATGACGGGTCTCTCACGATAAGGTTTATGTTTGTCCACACGTCGCAATGCATCTTGAAGTAAAAGCAGTTTTTTGTCATCGGCAATATTCTCATCGTTAATGAATTTGCTTAGATTGTCTTCAAAATGTTCGATGGGCGAGAGGACAAGTTCAAATGGTGTCAATTTATAGGGTTTTGACAGTCTTACTAGAGAAAACTGTTTACAAGTCCTGCAATTATCGGTAGTAAAAGTGTGAAAAATCTACCGCCTGCTTGAAGGAGCAGTGTTCTTTTTAATTTTTTTAACTTGTATTTAAAATCCAAGGCGCGTACAGTGGCACGATGTTTCTTTTTCTGTTGTCTAAAACCTTATGGCAGTTGAAAATTGCCCTCAGTTAAATTTAAACAAAGTTCAGATATTAGATTAATGAAATCATTGTCAACCCCATGTTTGAGTATAGCCTTCCTAAGCAATGGTTTTGAAGTGCTTAAAACGGAAAACAGATGCCGTTGTTCGTGTAGTGTCTTCAGTGTCATAATGGTGACTAAGAGCATTTTCGACGGGTCACTGGAATATATTCTGTAAGGTCTTTGTCAAAAATGTTTTTTTCGACACGAAGATACTTTAGCCCGCTCTTAGTAAGGTCAAGAAATATATTAAAATAGGGCTTGCTAGTCACAAGTGTTTCCACTGACCCTAAAACGTTTAGATTGCCGGTATAGATTTTTGGCTTCTGGGCTATTAGTCTACGCGTATTACGGACGACTCGGTAGATGATATAGTAGGTACAGTTCAAAGCAAGGGTTCGCATACATTTGCTCTGATGAAAGAGATTGTGTAGAACCAGAGTAACAGAAATGTGTTCATGATGGGAGCGAACAGTGAACAGTTGTAGCATTTCCTGTGAGAACTGTTCAATGGATTCAGCCAAATCATCAATAATCAGCCACGAGTTCGATTCAATACTATTGAAAACATCAAGTCCCCGTATGAATTGTATTGGTCTGGTTGTGTCAATAGCTTTTATTTGATCATAGGACTCCTGCCAAATACTATAGCAATAGTAGATTTTTTTCGGCTTTTCCAAAAACATTTTATCGCAATTTTGAATTATTTTAACTAAAATTGTTGTTTTCCCCGACATTGAGAGACCACACAGAAATGATCTGAAGGGTGTTTTAAATTGATACATGCTGTTGACAACAGTTGGACTGCAAATAACTGTAAATCATACGTACTCGACGAATAAGTAGTAATTTCCCCATAGATCTATCTATTCAAGAACAACAAAAAAACAATATTTCCTGGCAGCATTTATTTCGACACTGCATGAAAACAAATATTTGCAGTCAACATGAACTGCACAACGATAAAAATAATAAGACTTGTTCAACAAGAACAGTTGACAAAGTTTCATGGTCAACATGAAAACTCTATTTGTTCAACATGAACAACGATAACACTTTATGTACAATATAAAACACTTTTTGTCCATCAGCAGCACACTTTGTCTTTAAACACTTTTCTCTACAGCACTTTTCTGTACAACACTTTTGTCCATCTACAGCACTTTTTGTACAACACTTGTCTGTACAATAACACTTTCTAGACAACAATAAAAAATACCCTTGGAACATGAACTATCCCAGTTCAACGTTATGAATTTAAAGACGGGACCCCCCACCCCGTGGAACGCGAGACTAAAGGCCGGCCGGCCGCGGGCGGGGACCCCCCCCCTCCCCCCAGGAGCCGCGGGGGAAAAACAATACTTGTCGTCACTGCGATGGCTGCTATAGGTTAGTGGAGGGGTTAGGTTAAGCTAGTGAGATTGGGATTAGTTAATTTATGAACAGGTGGTGGTGGTGGTGGTTAGTCAGATTAGGTTAATTTATCCAGACCAAGTTGATTGCGATAGTCTATGCATTCAACTCGGTCTGAAATACAGTAGTGGCCGTGGGGTAGGAAAGTCACACCATTCTCGAATACATAGACTTTGTCGGATATACACGACATTGCATTCTTTTCCACTCTTACACTATAATTTCCATACTGTAGAGAGTGAATTGCAAGCACTTGTGCTCTCGGCACTAGGCAACTTTCTACACAGTCTCTGTACACACTCATGTTGAAATTGCTCTTTACAAAATGTGTAGGCACCCCTTTACACACCTTCTTTTCATCCCCACTATGAGTTTCCACGCAATAGACTTTGGGGCCCGGGAACACCCCCCTGGATATCAAATCACTCCCCGTCTCTGATTTTAACATTAATAATTTGTTGGGGGCTTGACGTTTCGCCAGCTCGGGGTAGAGTGATGGATTCCAGTTGGTGAAATCCATCCGCGAGCTGATTTGCACCCAATTTCGTAAATCACAAAATCAATCCATTTCAGCCCAATTTACCTTTACCAGCAGATACTATTTATCACCTTATTAAACTTTTCCCTCCCCCTCCCGGGGCATTGGCACATTGAAAAATTTTTAAAAAAAAGACAACATGAGCTTTTTTGAAATTTCTAGTACTGAACTGCTGCCTGAAATATTCTTGTTCAGTACTACATTTCACCGTCGCCTGTGTAGGAGAACCATGCCAGTCTCTATGCTCGTGAACGATGTAAAATTGGGATCGGCAATAATTCGTGTACACTCTAGAGGGTCAGTCACGACGTCGCAGCGAGATCTGTTACGAACGCTTTCACACATTTTACCAAACGCTGAATTTAGAATGAGCTTGTACATTTCCTTCTCCACCTTTGAATTTGCCCTAGAGCGTTTATCGACAAAGGAGTCGATAAACATTTTCAAGTAGGGTCGCTGATTGAACTGCAGGACCCTGTGTATTTTGGTAATCTTGAAGCCATTGCTCACCATCCAGTGCAAAAGCACATGGTGAACAACGATATTCTCCTTAGGGTCCAAATCAGCAATCAGTTTCTGTTTAGAGGGAGTCCAGTGCATCCCCATATCCTCAACCAATGAACGATTGTAGGGGCTCAGCGAGCCCCTGCTCACGGGCCGATTGATACAGGGAAAGACAAAATCTTTGACTGAGTTGTGACGCGCCAGCGGAATGTGACCATCAACTTCAAAGAACCATCCTTGTGGCCCATTGTCCTCGACGGTGTTAATGTCGGGGAACTCAAAAGGATTCTCAAGCCATTGATAGTTCCCACAAGGCAAAGAGTAGTTAGACATTGCCGAGGGGTACAATGAGTTCATGTCCAAGAACACTGCATTTGACTTTGCACCGGTGCTGTTTTGTCCGCTCGGATCAGTTGATAAGACGCGGTCCCCATGAAAAACATACCCTCCCCTCATTGAACGCTCTACAAAAAGGTGCTGATCTACGTCGGTGATTAGGCTTATGTCCCCCTTACTAATTTATAAAATTAAACCCATCACTAAATATGGTGTAGAAAAATAATAGCCTATATCTAACCCGAACTCCGAAAAGATTTGACCTCTATTCTTCCAGACCATATCTAACAGAGTAAGAACATCACTGGCCAAGTACAGTCTACAATAATCCCACCCATTGTTACAATCCCCCTTGGACCACACCGTCTTGGCAAACTCAAACTCCTCGGCTGTGTGTTCACTGTTGGTCAGTGAATTGTAAAAAGCTTCAATTGGAGGTAGTTTCACCTCACTTAAGCATACACCAGAAAGTAATAATCGTATGCGTATATACCTTTGCAGGTCAACAGATCATACATTTCACTGTCTGGAAAGTGCTGTTTAAGCAAGGGAAAGCTATCAAAATTGTCGCTTTTTTGCACTTGAATCAATTGTCTCAATGCCTTGGGGAAAAAACTAAAGGAATCTAAAAACCTGATTTTATTCCAACACGTATGCCCATTATCCACTAACTGCAATTTCAGTTCGAGAAGCAATAGCTTCTCGGCCGATTTGGGAATTATGTTGTAGATAAATGAACTATTTACCCATGGACAATCTACTCCCCCTCCCTCCCTCTGCATACGTGCCAGTGCTGGTAAAATAAATTTTAAATCATAATTGGAATTATGAATAAAAACAGGGATAAAAAACTGCTGGCTAACATTTAAATTACATGATTGATGCGCAACCCTCCTAAAATTACTACCCCCCGAGGATATTTCCTGCCACAAATGATTATGATCTCTGACTTTTCCCCTCCCCCCTCTTGTCCCTGTAGCCCCCGTATCCCCCTCTACAAACTCTCCCGTACATACCCCACATATATTTTGATTTTTAATCGCGAGACGATCCTCTGCGGACAACACCATTGGATAATGAGTATTTCTCAAACGAGAAATAGCACCATTAGCCGTGCCAATCAGTTTAGTCAGTGACTTGACCATGCACTCCCTCTCATCCAATGTTTCTACTATTTCTAACAACTGCATGGTGTTAGAATTGTCTCTTTGCGCGTGGGCGTAGGACACTGCAATAGCCTGATGTTCTTTGACTCGGTTTGGAAATTGGGGATCGTTCACCTCCACCAGCTTAGCTTCACAGTCTAAAGATATTTTGTTGCACTGGAGAAGGGTGTTTTGGAAATTTTTGAATCTTAGAATGGCCCTATCCCCTTAAACCGTTTCCACTGTCTGATAGCCATGCCGTCTACAATGCTTCATGTGACCCCGTAGTTTCATATCACTACGGAATTGTGAGAGGCATGTTGGACAGTAGAAACCTACCCCTAGATCCCTACCACCCCCCAGAACTCTACTAATGTCAGTGATAGGGTTAAAATGACCGATTGTGTTCGGTTGACTAGGCGGTGTGTAAAGCAACCAAACCCAGTGTTTAACCAAATCAACTGACGGACTCCAGACATGAAAGACCAACCCCTTAGTTTTATAGCGAGTTCAATCTTCAAATTCAGTTACATATTGTACCAAAGTAACGCCGCTATTTAAATGAGCATTATCCATTTCAAACATATAAATGGATCTAAGCGTTACTGGGTATTTTCCTTCTAAACATGAAAAATATACAACTGGGAAATCGAACCCATCCTTCCTATGTACAGCCCAGTGATCTAAATTCTTCTTGGTAGCGTCATCTGCTAGAGGCTGAAATGCTGATATGAGGAAAGCATATCTGAAACACATTTGATCTGTTTCAAAATAGATCCGCTGGACACCACGACAACCTACTAGATCTGGATTATATTTTAAAACTGTATCCCTATCATGCCCACCTGCCCCCCCTCTTAAAATAAAATATTTCTTAAATTTACATATATTTACGCTTAAATTTTCAACAAAAAGAACTAAGAGATCCACTCCCATTTTCATTAAAGTTCTCAAGATATGTTATAATTTGATCGACCCAATCTATGAAAGCACCCTCAAAATTTTCTAAATTCGAATAAACCAAACGCATCTCGGACTGTATTAAATGATAGAAAACTTCACTTTTTCCCTCATTTAAATAGAACACTGTTAGAACAATGGAGACCTTAATTGACTCCCTCCTCCACAGCTGAATTTGATTCTCCGGTAGTGCACGGATTTTATCTACATCGGCATGCACACTTTCTCCAGGGTCAAAAAATCATTTTCCCCGCATAAGTGTATTAAAATGGTCCCCACATGTCGCTGTGAAAACAACTATATTATTTAAAATTCTGTTGGTTAATTGAAAATCGGGGGAAGATATACCCCCCTCCCCGGAGTCTCTATTAACCCCACCCCCCCCTTTTTCAACAATATCTGAGGAATGCTCCACTTCAGTTGTTCGAAGTGGAGTCACGTGGGGATAGGAGGCGGGTGGAGGAGGGTTCCCCTGTATATAGTTTTTTAAAACGTATAAAAATTTCCACGTATTTTTGCTCAAGTATAACAGCTCACCTGTGCTATTATCTAAATTAAAAAGAAAATCATCTACAAACTCGTCAATATTAAAAGGTACTTCAATGCTATCGTCCCAAGTTAAATTGTTGGGGGACTCCACGTGTGCCTCCTCTCCTTCTCCAACTGACGAGCAGGGGGGAGATGGCGAGTATGGAACCAGGACAATCTATAAATGAAAAAATAGCTTATTTTCAAAGTGTTCAAATCATCCCTACTGTTTAAAATTTGGATTATTATTGACATATTTTTTAAAACGTACTTAGTAGTAGTAGTAGTAGTAGTAGCAGTATGTACATAGTAGCATTTGGTTAATTCACTGTTCCCCACAATTATCGATATTCTTAAAGTTCCAATTGCCAAATTAATATATTATATTTACAAACTAAAACGCCGCTTTAAATAGAATTGAAAATTTGTTTTTGTTAAAACCACCCCACCCCGTCCTAATTTCTACTAGTAACCCCCCCCCCCCCGACCCGGTCATCACGGCGCTTCCCCCAACGCTTCCATGACTCTTGACGCATCCCAGTGGCGCTTCCCTGACTCGTGGCGCTTCCCCCGGCGCTTCTCTAACCTTGCCCCCACAGCACTTCTCGGACCCATCGGTGCAGTCCGGGCTCCGCCGCTCCCGGCCATTTACATAAGGTCCCAAAACCCTTATTGTTAGGCGGCATAAGTCGTTTCGCCTACTTCCCGTACAGGTTGTCTAGGACTCCAAATGAGTCTAGATTATTTTTAATCTCATATCTGTTCTGTTTCCAAGCATATTCTCTGGGAAACAGTACAATTAAATTCGCGAACCGTTAATTCTTATTCAGGAATGTCTCCCCATGCAAAATCTTGGCAAGTTGATCTAGACAATCGTTACGCAAATTAGAATTAGGCATATGTTTAATATTTTGAAATTATATAATCACTGTAAAAAAAATACTGAGTGGGTTAAAAGCATAATTTAAAATCTATGAAATTTAATTTAAAAGTGTTGAAAAAAAAGCGAAAATAGAAAATATTTAGTGAAATTTTAGAAAATAATAAAATTTTGAAAAAACAGTGGTATTTACTTGATAGCCTCCTCATAGAAAATTGTGTTTAAATAAAACGACAGTTTATAACGCAAAGGCAGTTTTCTATGAGGAAATTATGTCCGGGATATAGTACCCCTTTTCGGCTTCACTACGAGCCGATTCAGCAGACTGCTTAATGTATGCGATAACAGTGACCTGATTTAAAAGGGGGAACAATGTCCTTTAATATCTCTGACATAATTTCACTGTGATGAAATAAAAGGTTTACTTCTAGGCCACTTAAAACTATAATATTCTAGCAAAAATAGCATTTTGTGATAAAAAGGTTCTCTGACAGTAAACTAGAAAATTAGCTAAAAATATTATTATGAGAAAGCGAAGATGTCTACAATGGAAAATTGGAAAGATTAGAAAAAGGGCGGTTTCTTTGCAAAAAAATTATATTTAGATATGTAATATGAGCTAATATCTCACAGAGATAAGTTTATATTGGGATTGAAAAGGACTAAAAATTGTAAGAAATAGATCGGTAGGAAAAATGGCTTACTTTTGAATAAGTCTTGGGGGCTGGGGGGTCCAAAGGACCAGGTTGGGCGTGTGTGAGGGGGGGGGGGGTGGCAGCGCTATGTTCTTGCGCGGCTGGGCCGGCTATTTCACGATCTTGCGTAGCTTTGGCATTGTAGTTATCTGCCCACTCTCTCTTAAGTTTTCTGCCAGGCCGCATTGGGGTTGGCACTGATGGGGCTGCCTCACCCTCTATGGCTTTCTTGGGAGGAGGGGGCACGCATTCTTCATAATTTGCCTTAAAAAGAAGAGAAAAAATTAGTATCAAAATAATTTGCCCCTTTTTTTTTACAGAAAGAAAGTTAGTACCCTCATCCATATAATTTTGTTTAGAAAAGCATGCGTGAACACACCGGAAAAAGGGTGACAGCTAATTATAACCTCGCGTAGAGCATTATGTCAAAACCAGAGCGGCATTTTCATTAAAAATTGACAGAAGTCAATGGTCGCTTTTAGCTAGGATATAGAAGGAAGGAATTTAACGAAATGGTATTTCTTTTTGCGTGAGTTTTGTTGTAAAAAAGGGAGGGGGGGGGGGGCTAGGTTTTGAGGGTAAAAGAAAATATGGTATGTATTTAATTTTGACGGAGAAACAGGTCCTTGTGACTTTGGCTGCCGCGCTCGTAAACACATAGGAAAAGGGGTGACAGCTAATTTTAACCTCGCGTAGAGCATTATGTCAAAACCAGAGCGGCATTTTCATTAAAAATTGACAGAAGTCAATGGTCGCTTTTAGCGAGGATATATAAGGAAGGAATTTATAGAAATGATATTTCTTTTTTCGAGAGTTTTTTTGTTAAACAATGAGGGGGGGGGGGTTAGGTTTTGAGGGTAAAATAAAATATTTTATTTATTTAATTTTGACGGAGAAACATTTCCTTTTGACTTTGGCTGCCGCGCTCGTAAACACATAGGAAAAAGGGTGACATCTAATTATAACCTCGCATAGAGCACTATTTCAAAACCAGAGCTTCCTTTACATGAAAAATTGACAGAATTCTATGGACACGTTGAGCGAATAGAGATAAGAAAGGACTGTAACAAAATTATATTTCTTTTTTCTAGAATTTGATTGTAAAAAAATGTCGGGAGGGGGTTAGGGTAAAAAGAATATATTTTATGTTTTCCATTGATTATAATGATGTTTGTATGGTTTGGGGGGGGGGGGTTTGGGTAAAGGAATATATTTACGTTTTAGCTGAATATACTGGAGGATGTCCAAGGAAAATAATTTTATTTGAAAATGTACTAAAACGGAACTTACATGTTAAATTGTAGTTGTCAAGGCTTCTAATTCATCAATATTATCCATTGTTGTTTCAATTGTGTCAAAATACTTTCTGATAATTTAATCACATTACATGTCCGTTATATACGAAATCTCAAGGGCGAATTGTTATGCAATGGGGAAAATTATATGTAAGCAGGCCCCTGATTGGTTGAAAAGGAGGATGTAACCGACTCGCTGATTGGCTGAGAAGGAAACACGTGATCTAACTGTTTCCGGGAAACTCATAACATTTGGCTTGAACAACAACAACAAATAAATCGACCTTGACATTCGCTGAGAGCGTGCACTTACAAAAACAACATCAAATAACTCGATCTTGGAAAAAGAGGTCATTGACCCCATTAACCACGTGGTCTCCTGAGGGAGGCTATGCCCTTATTTGGGGTGCAAAAAAGTTATAGGTGGCAGCAGGGGTGAATCGTGGGGCTGGTACCCCCCATTCTACTTACACCCCTGATCTCAACTTTCACAAAAATACCTAGTCCACTGGATGCTTTCAGTGCTAGTACCTTGATCCAAGGGGACAGAGAAGAGAGATTTTCAGAATCATAAACAACTTCCGGGCATCTCTATCCTTCCGTATGAAAGCATTCGGATTCCCTCGACATTTAACAAGCACGTTGCTGACGCATGAAGTAGGTCCGAAATCGCCCTCCGACCTTCGTGCCGAGTAGCCAAAGTCGGCCGAAAAAAGTGTATTGAGTCGACCTCCGTGCCAAAGTCGGCCGAGTAAAAAGAGCTTTTTGGTCATCGAAAAACATACGTTCCTGAAAAAAGTGTATTGTTTTGTGAAGTATGGATAATGAACTTTACATTATAGACTGAAAGTTTTCTTAGGTGTCAAGTTTGTTTGCAGTATTTTCTAGAGGTGTCTTATCTCCCCTAGATTGGTGATAATTAGAAATTATACCGTATAAAAATAAGTTTTGAACTGAAACCAAGGAGTGACATTAAAACTTAAACGAACGTACATTGTTCCGCATAAATAAAAAAGTTCATGGCAGCGTTGTTTCTACACTACATTTTAATCAAAAAACGAATAAAGATTAGTTTAAAAAGTACAATTTTCCAGAGGGAAGTAAAGAGCGAAGTTCTTAGCCTTAAATCCCATCAGAAATCACTACTAGGAACTAAACTATTTAATGCTCTTCCCCTATTTTCGAGCGTGCTATACAATTATTAATTTAAAAATTAAATTTTTCCCGAGGAAAGTAAAGAGCAAAGTTGAAACTTAAAACGGAGAAAAAATATTACTTCACAAGCTATTTAATATATATCAATAAAACTAGTACAAATAAACCAATTAATTATGTTTTCCTATGCTTTTAGGATTATAAAAAACTAGCGCTTTACTGAAAACACAAATGTCAAGTATAAAAAAAAGGGATATTGATTTGGGAGCCAAAAGTGAGTATGTAGCCTGACAACAATAAACGAATCTATAAAGCTTTTCATAATCTTATACCGGTTGTGACATCTGTAGCTTTTAGTATACAATTAAAATTGTCTTAAAAACAAAAGCGTAAAATTATATATCTCTTAAAACCCACAAAGACATTTAAAAGCCTATAGAAGTAGTCGATTCATTTGTCAAGCAGCATTTTGGTCTCACCACCTATAATACCAATAGTGGGTAATATACAGTCTTAGATTGTAAGAAATATGTTTTAGTATTACTTGAAATGAAGATCAACTAAGACATAATATGAACTTCACAACACGCTATGTTTACTTAAAATCAACTTCAGTCTTTATTTCCTGACACCAAGTCAATGGTGTTTTTGTTTTTCAAATGCACCATTTATACCACCTAATATTGTTTTAATTTGTTTCAAAATATAACCCTACCATTTCCCCCCAATTATTTGTTAGCAAGAACAGTTTGATTCCAAAAACAGATTTTCTTAGCCTTAAATCCCATCAGAAATCACTACTAGGAACTAAACTATTTAATGCTCTTCCCCTATTTTCGAGCGTGCTATACAATTATTAATTTAAAAACCAAAGTTTTTCCGAGGGAAGTAAAGAGCAAAGTTGAAACTTAAAACGCACAAAAAGTATTACTTCATAAGCTATCTAATATATATCAATAAAACTAGTAAGAATAAACCAACTAATTATGTTTTCCTATGATTTTATGATTATAGAAAACTAGTGCTGTATTGAAAACACAAAAGTCAATTATACAAAACAGGAATATTGATTTAAGAGTCAAAAGTGAGTATGTAGCCTGACAACAATATACGAATCTGTAAAGCTTTTCATAGTCTTACACCATTTGTGACATCAGTAACCTTCAGTAAACAATTAAAATTATCTCAAGAACACAAGTCTAAAATTAAATATTTTTTAAAAACCACGAAGAAATTGAAAAGCCTAAAGAAATATTCGATTCATTTGCCAGGCAGAATTTTGGTCTCACCAGCTATAATACCAATAGTGGGTAATATACAGTATTAGATTGTAAGAAATATGTTTTAGTATTACTTGAAATGAAGATCAACTAAGACATAATATGAACTTCACAACACGCTATGTTTACTTAAAATCAACTTCAGTCTTTATTTCCTGACACCAAGTCAATGGTGTTTTTGTTTTTTAAATGCACCATTGTGTTAATTTGTTTCAAAATATAAACCTACCATTTTCCCCCAATGATTTGTTAGCAAGAACAGTTTGATTCCAAAAACAGATTTTCTTAGCCTTAAATCCCATCAGAAATCACTTCTAGGAACTAAACTATTTAATGCTCTTCCCCTATTTTCGAGCGTGCTATACAATTATTAATTTAAAAAACAAAGTTTTCCCGAGGAAAGTAAAGAGCAAAGTTGAAACTTAAAACGCAGAAAAAATATTACTTCACAGGTTATTTAATATGTATCAATAAAACTAGTACAAATAAACCAACTAATTATGTTTTCCTATGCTTTTAGAATTATAAAAAACTAGCGCTTTACTGAAAACACAAAAGTCAAGTATAAAAAAAAAAGATATTGATTTGGGAGTAAAAAGTGAGTATGTAGGCGAACTACATTAAACGTATCTATAAAGTTTATCATAATGTTATACCGGTTGTGACATTTGTAGCCTTTAGTAAACAATTAAAATTGTCTTAAAAACAAAAGCGTAAAATTATATTTCTTTTAAAAACCACAAAGACATTTAAAAGCCTATAGAAATAGTCGATTGATTTATCAAGTAGCATTTTGGTCTCGCCAGCTATAATACCAATATTGGGTAATATACAGTATTAGATTGTAAGAAATATGTTTTAGTATTACTTGAAATGAAGATCAACTAAGACATAATATGAACTCTGGAAATCCGATTATTTCTCTCTAAACAACAGTGATTTTCAAGCTATGATACAAATTCTAAAGCTAGTCCACAGTCCTAATACTATCACGATGGCTTTACTTCGAACTTGTGTACAAACTAATCATGACATGCCCTTTTCAGAACCAAAACGAGAGCCCGTCATTGAACTGAGCAATTGTGCAGAAATTATATCAAATTAAACGGAAAAAAATAAGCAAAATCCTAAAATGGATTGTTGCTTTATCTTAAAAGGGATTGATCCTAAACGGGATTGATAATATTTTTATTCTGTAAAAAGTGTCCTTAATTGGTTTGCTTTTACTGTACCAAAACTCCTATATTATTTTGTGTTTTCAGTAAAGCGCTAGTTTTCTATAATCCTAAAAGCGTAGGGAAACATAATTAGTGAGTTTATTTGTACTATTTTTATCAATATATATTAAATAGGATGTGAATTAATAGTTTTTGTCCGTTTTAAGTTTCAACTTCGCTCTTTACTTCACTCTGGAAAACTGTGTTTTTTAAACTAATCTTTATTCGTTTTTTGATTAAAATGTAGTGTAGAAACAACGCTGCCATGAACTTTTTTATTTATGCGGAACAATGTACGTTCGTTTAAGTTTTAATGTCACTCCTTGGTTTCAGTTGAAAACTTACTTTTATACGGTATAATTTCTAATTATCACCAATCTAGGGGAGATAAGACACCTCTAGAAAATACTGCAAACAAACTTGACACCTAAGAAAACTTTCAGTCTATAATGTAAAGTTCATTATCCATACTTCACAAAACATTATATTTTTTTCAGGAACGTATGTTTTTCGATGACCAAAAAGCTCTTTTTACTCGGTCGACTTTGCTTGAAAAAGCCATAATGAAGACAGGGCCTTATAAATCACCTATTGACTAGCAGAAATTAGAAGGCTAATTTAATAAAAGAGAGATGTTTAAGGGTTTATTTAAAAGTTTATATTTATACCTAATCGCTTTTTACAAATTTGACTTGATAGCATATCCCCACAAAGTGCACTTTCGGTTGTTTCCCCCAGTTTTTTAAATGAGGCAAGTGCGTTTTCCAATGAAATGACAAAGAAAGGTGTTTTTCAAAACCTAGGCAAGAGTAAAAAAAAAACTAAAGGGGCAAGGACGTCCCTTCCCCTCAATTACCGCAGTGAGAAATAGCACACAGGCTTCATTGCAGAGTGAAGTTTAAATGTTCAGTTCAAAACTGTTGATCAATCAAGCTCAATTTTTGGTAGATTTTTAGTTGAAAAGTTTTTAGTGTTAGTTAATTAGTTTTCACAATAATCTTTTACTTTTAAGATCAGTAGGCGATTTATAAATCTTACTAAGAGGATCTGGAGGGTAGCATATGTGAGGGGTTCTTATAAATCTCCAGTTAAGGGCTTTGGACCATAATTATTGCAATGGTACCGTCCTATTCTTCCAAACTCTTCCCCTTAAGAAGTGGCACCAAAAGTGTTGTTTTCAGTGCTATATCTCACTTACGAATGGTAGAATTGATAAAAAGCACGTAGATATGATTAAAATTTTTCAAATGGGTCATTAAACATCACTCTAAAAAGTTCTTGTAGCCCACTAGCCCCAGCTTTTCCACTTGAGACATGGCACCAAAAGTGCCGTTTTTAGTGCCATTTGAAACTTCCAGATGGTGGAATAGCTTATAGGAAGAACGTAGATATGAGAAATATTTTTATATGAGCTATCAAACATATATCTAAGATGTTCCGGTAGCCTGCTAGTCCCACCCCCCGAGAAACGGCATAAAAAGTGCCTTTTTGTGCCATATGGCACTTGCACACGGTGGAATATATATAAACCATGTACATATGAGAAAAAGCTTTTGAATGAGCTCTTAAGCATCTCTCTATGATATTCTAGTAACCCACTAGGCCTGGAAAAAAGAAGAAAAAAAATCGTTTAATTGTTTTAACTTTTAGTTACTGTGGGCTGTGGTTCGCTCTTTACTAGGTTGCAGCTGATGCTTCAACCATGACAAAAAGTTCATTGTAAATTCTCCCTAAAAACTAGTTAACATTGAAATCTGTGAAATCTAATAGATAGTAGAATTTTTCAAAAACGTAGTAAATATAAGCAATAGCTATTAATTGTGCCATTAAACGTCTATCTATGACGGCGTGGTAGCCTGCTAATGTTTCAGTAGCTTGCTAATGAGCAGATGATTTATGAAACTCACTAAGGGGGCTGGGAGGGGGTGTGTACAGTAGGGTCTCTTGTGAACCTCCAGTTAAGGGTTCTGGAGCATAACTATTACAATAGTATCTGTTTTGTACTTCACAGCTTTTCCACTTAAGAAGTGGCACCAAAAGGGTTGTTTTCAATACTATATCGCACTTACGAATGGTAAAATTTCTTAAAAAAAAGCACGTATATAAGAGCAATAGCTGTCAAATCCGTCATTAAAAAAGTCAATAAAGTTTTTTCACTTGAGACACGGCACCAAAAGTGCCGTTTTTAGTGGTATTTGGAACTTGCTGATGGTGGAATTTATATAAAGGATGTAGATATGAGCAATATCTTTTATATGAGCTATAAAAGATCTGTCCTGGTAGCCTGCTGGTGCCACCCCTTGAGAACTGGCACAAAAAGTGACATTTTAGTGCCATATGGCACTTGAAGATGGCGGAATTTATAAAAAGCACCAAGATATTAGACATAGCTTTTGAATGAGTCATTAAGCATCTCTATATGATGTTCTTGTATACCGCTAGGCCTGTTGAAAAAAAAAATAGAAAAAGAACGGGAGACAGATCAGTGCTACCGATGCAAAAAAAGTGATTTTCCTTGTTGTTCAGGAAGGTGACTGTAATTTCCCTGTACAAGGTTTTCGACCGTGCTGATCCCAATGGTACACTTTTGATCTGACGCCATTTTCAAGGGGCTTAAGGCTTTTTTTCGAAATCCCCATAAATTTCTTTTCACAATAAACTTTTACTTTTAAGACAAATAGTTAACATTCCTGATTCAGTGTCAGATGGGAATTTTTTTTTCACTAGGCAGTTTTTTTTTTAATTTACTAGGTTGCAGCTACCGCTGCAACCATGATACAGACATGTTTAATAGCCGTTTGTTATTCAAAACGTAAAACCTTTGCCAACACCGATGCTGTAAACTTTGTGAGTGACGATTTGATGGAAATGTAAACAATGCAATGCGAAAAGTTCTAAGGCAGCAAATTGTGTATGACAGTTTGAAATAGTGTCAAAAACTATGCTAAAGGCTTTGAGGCAGATAAGTTTCAACTTGGTATAGCTTCCTCCTTTCCCCTCCCCCCTCCCTCCGGGTAATCCAACCGAACTTCTCTTTTTACAAACCATGTTTCTGTGCTCTGTTCGGAGGCTCCGTTCTAGCAGAAACCTAGAAACCGTGAGCTATAAGGGAGTAAATGTAAATTTGCTATATAATTGTCTTTGCCTTGTAGTCAAAATATGGTCTTCGAGTAATGAAAAATCAACTCCCAAAAATCATTTACTTGTTTTTTGAAAGCAGATGTTTGGCTAAATTTTGTAGTTGGAGAGGCCACGGGTGTGCTTTGGCTCTCTAGTCGTATAGATTAAAATAAAAATATGATTCTGGCTCGAACAGGTTGCGAAATGCCTGCCTATCTACCAAAAAGTCAGGAGGATTAATTTTAGGGGCCCTGGGCGCCACAATGTTAGTCCAATCGCATTGATTGAACATCCTTGCATTATTCCACCTCTAACAAGATGTGACATACCTGCCTTTTGCGTAAAATATTGCGGCACGAAGGTCGGAGGGCGATTTTGGACCTACTTCATGCGTCAGCAACGTGCTTGTTAAATGTCGAGGGAATCCGAATGCTTTCATACGGAAGGATAGAGATACCCGGAAGTTGTGTATGATTCTGAAAATATCTCTTCTCTGTCCCCTTGGATCAAGGTACTAGCACTTAAAGCATCCAGTGGACTAGGTATTTTTGTGAAAGTTGAGATCAGGGGTGTACCCTTCTGAAAATCACCATTCTCGTGTTCGTTTTTCCCTATGTACTTCTCGCATAAATTTTGAACCGATAAAATAACTGTCTGTCTTTTTCTGCTGAAAAAGTTATCGGTGGGGTGAAGGTTTGCTTTAGGTCCGAACGAGGTGTTTTGCCTTTTATCAGACAGGTTGAGAATCATTCTGTGATTTTAATTAAAACAAGATGTCACCTCTGTGGATTTCAAGTGAAAAGTTGGTTTTGGTGGGGCGTGCTGGAGAACACACAGAACCACTTTTGCCTCCAATCATACTGACTGAAAATCTTTCTTATGATTCCGGTTCTGAAAGTTGCCAATTTCCTACTACTTTACGAAAATTTTAGGGAGGATACCAGAGAGACAACAGGCCCTCTTTAGCCCTCCCAGTGTATAGATCCAAAATCTTTGCATGACTCTCATTTAAAGGTGGCATATGGGACCTCTTTTCCCTCCAATCATTGAGGCTGAAAATTCTTTCACTTTTTTTTTTTATTTCAGAAGATGCTTCCTGCCTACCTTTTTGCTTAAAATCTGTCAGTGGGAGGGGACTAAATGCAGAAGGGATCTAATTTTTTTTTTTACACCGAGTCAGGACTTAGGTCACTTTTTGCACAAATTCGTCATCCGGCTTTTTTTCCCGAAATGTACCGCCACAGCAAAGTTACCAACCCCTAAAAATTCTAAAAATGGCTCATCTTATGAATGAATTGCCGTTTGAAAAACTCAGGATGCTTTGTTAGCTAATTGGGGGATGGTCACCTGATTAAAAAGTCCTATCCGTCTTGGTTCAAAAGCTGATTTTATTTTCGTAACACGCGAGGAGACACATAAGATGTCACTCCTCTGCCTCAGTCCCAAACGAAGAAAATGAAAGACAACTTCAACCGGAATCTCGAACAGAAATGGCTAGTAACACTGGATGGCACTACTGTTGAACTTGTGGCAAAATGCTGCTTTTCTGAAGCTTTAAATTTGTCTACTTACCATTATAAGAAGATGCTGTGGTGATGCAGCCAGGGAACCATCATATATCCTTAGCCCTTCTATATTTCAGTCAAAGCTCAATTTGAAACTGGTGGCTGCTAGAAAGAAGCTTTCCACTCAAAATCAGAAACGTGGCTCGAAGAAACAAAAGTTTGGTGGAACGTTCCTCACCCCTGGATTTGACTTATCCACTTTAGCTCAAAGACAAGGGAAAAATGTATTTTTGACCATGGCAAAAGTTATATGCTTCTTACCAAGATCTTACGTCATGAGTCCAGCATGAGGTATGCACTCCGTAAAATATTCAGAGGCTAGACCCTAACCATATTCTGCAATTATCTTAAATCCCGGGCATGGGAATTTATAAATCACCTACTGACTAGCAGAAATTAGAAGGCTAATTTAACAAAAGAGAGATGTTTAAGGGCTCATTTAAAAGTTTATATTTATACCTAAGCGCTTTTTACAAATTTGGAGCTTTGGCAAAAGGAGCTTTTTGTTTGCACCGAGAATGAAGAGCCAGAAATCATCTGCGGTAAACTTACTGGATAATTATATAAACTGTGCTCCATGCAATCTAGTAATCACAGCATCATACCTTTCAACCGAAAGTGTGTCAAAATAGTGAAGCAGTTTTCGCTCTTCGTGTACAGCAGAACACAGAAGAAGCTAAGGACTCGGTTTATCCGGGGAAAAAAAACTACAAGCAACAACATCTTGTAAAAAGGCCTGCCACATAGCATTCATATCAGACCCAGTTTAAAGGCACTAACTAGGACAAGATTTGAACAATGGAAGCCGTAATGAATTTAAGTACAAGGGAGAGCTGCCTTCTATCTCCATTCTAACGGGGAAGGTCCTTTGAACGGAGGGGGAGCAGCCCCCCAAACTTTTTGATAATTGGTAAAATTCGGACCAAGAATCCAAAACTAATCCGATTTGGATACCAATTCCAAGATTCGGCAGAGAAGGTCCAAAGCTCAATAATAAAATTTATAAATTCTTTGAAGGAATCTCCTATTGATACGTTCTGCTATTAAATATAGTTAAAGACGAATCAAAATCTAAAATCGTTCCACAAATATGAAAAAAAAAGTCGAAAATGGGGCTGAATTTCGCAAAAGATTTTAATCTTATTGCTCTGTTCTTTCCGAAATCCAACTGAATTTTCTCTGCCGAATATGGTAAAATGTGAAACTCTTTAACCTTACGTTATCATAGTTTCGCCAAATTGGCCAAATTGAAACTAAGAGAGTAAAAACTTTTTTTGACCTAATAAAAAAGTTATTCGCTTACCGAATTTACTATTTTTACATTGTTTTGACCTATTTTAATTTTCAACTTTTTTTTTTATCAAAGTTGAACAGTGTATAATAAAATAAAATAAGCAAAATATGGCCTTGGTTGCAAGAGTTCAAGATAATACTTTCAACGCAAGGCTTCTTAGAATTATTCTTATCTTAGAATCGTTGATCTGAGCTAATCTTTTCCCTGTGTTTTAAAACATAAATTACGATTGAAGGTATCCCCTCCCCTGAGTTTTTAGGTTTTTTCAATATCAAACAGTGTGTCGTAACGAATTGTATGTAAGGAGCAATGCGGCTCAATAATAACCGAAACTTTAAAAATAGAATTTTGATATCAATAGATATGTTAAAAGAATCGACAAATTATGTTGATTCTAATTACATAAGAGCCACTAAGCTTAGTGTTACACATTAAATGCTATGAACCTGAGAAAATTTGCCTGAATTTCAAAAAAGGGGGAAACACCCCCTAAAAGTGAAAGAATCTCAAAGAAAATTAAACCATCAGATTCAAAGTAATCCAAGAATCCTGATGTAGAAGTTTCAAGCTTCCTTCTGCAATTAAATAAAAAAAAAAAACAAGTATTTTTAACTGAAAGTAAGGAACAACGTTAAAACTTAAAACGAACAGAAATTATTCCGTATATGAAAGGGGCTGCCCCCTCCTCTACGCCTCGTTCTTTACGCTAAAGTTTTTTATTGTTTAAAAAAATAGAGTTGTGAGAAAGTCAAACTTTAGCGTAAAGAGCGAGGCGTTGAGGAGGGGGCAGTGCCTTCCATATACGGAATAATATCTGTTCGTTTTAAGTTTAAACGTCGTTCCTTACTTTCAGTTAAAAAAAACTTTTTTATTTAATTTTTGAACGTTTTTGAATTAATGCAGATTTTGATTTTGGCTCACTGTACATGAATAATTAAAAAAAAAATTGCATATTAATTTTACTTTTATTTGGTTAAATGGCTTTCTCGAAAGTTGTTTAATTTTATTTTATTTACGAACGTTTTTATTAGTAATAAATATACGTAACTTACGAATTAACTTACGTAACGAACTTCTATATTCATATATTTTTAATATGTATATTAGGGGGGTTCGCCCCCTATCTATTCAATACCTCGCTCTTTAAGCTAAAGTTCGAATTTTGTTCCAATTCTTTAAAAATGACCCCTTAATCACAACGGCCGATATTTAGAATAAATAGCTCTTATGAAAGTACTAAAAAATCTTTGGCTTAAAGAGCGAGGTACTGACTAGGGGTTGAACCCAATCATACACGTAACATTTTCTGTTCGTTTTTAGTTTCAATGTTGCTGCTTACTTTCAGTTGAAAAACTTTATTTTTTATATTTAATTTCTGATCTTTTTTTAATTAATGCTGGGAAGTCCGGCGCCCCCTTCATAGCAATGTCCCTTCCCCATGAAAACTTCCTTCATGGAAATATCCTCCCACATAACCCCCGAACCACACACCCACCTCCCCCCCACTACCAGAAAAAATCCCCCCTGAAAACTTCTATATACTTCCCAATAACCAATACTATATGTTAACATTGGGTAAAGTTCATAACTTTCAGCCCTTCCCTCGAGGACTTCGGGGGACTAAGTCATCCTAAAAGACTTAGTTATCATATTTTTGACAAAATGGCAATCTCGAAATTTTGATCGGGTGACTTTGGGGAAAAAATGAGCGTGGGAGGGGGCCTAGTTGCCCTCCATTTTTTTGGTCACTTAAAAAGGGCACTAGAACTTTTAATTTCCCTTCGAATGAGCCCTCCCACGGTATTCTAGGACCACTGGGTCGATACGATCACCCCTGGAAAAAAAAAATAAATAAACACGCATCCGTGATCTTTCTTCTGGCAAAAAATGCAAAATTCCACAATTTTCGTAGATAGGAGCTTGAAACCTCTACAATAGGGTTCTCTGATACGCTAAATATGATGGTGTGATTTTCATTACGGTTCTATAACTTTTTGGGGGTCTTTTCCCCTTTTTTTCGAAAATCGGCCAAATTGTCTCAGGCGCGTAACTTTTGATGGGTGGGATTAAACTTGATGAAACTTATATATTTGAAATCAGCATTAAAATCTGATTCCTTGTATGTATCTATTGGTGTCCAAATCCCGTTTTCTAGAGTTTCGGTTACCATTGAGCCGGGTCGCTCCTTCCTTACAGTTCGTTACCACGAACTGTTTACCACAACATTTAAATATGCCATTTCACTGTACTGGTAAAAAAAAAACGCGGTCTATTAGCTAAAGGCAAGGCGTGAAAATTAGGAGTTACCCATAGTTCTCACACTGCGATTTGCGAAAATGACAATTCATACAACGCATTTATTTCGCGAACAAACTCACAAAAGCACTTGGACAATCGCAGGTATGATACAGAAAAACTGCAACTACGTTTACCTTATCTAACAAAAAATGTGTTTCTATGCACACGCTGCTGTAGAACTTATACTATTGCTACGAAGAGGTAAAAGAATGGTAATATACGGTCTATAGCATATAAAAAGTTGTACATTTGATTCCTGAGAACGTTTTCTCACATGCATTGAACAGGTTCAATATTTTCGTATTCGGGTTTTTCCGCAAAAAGGCTGGTAAACAAGCGTCCATAATCGGTAAAACCGTTGCAGTTTTCCGCCAATCACAGTATGTAGGAACTAGGAATAGTTCGGTCTGTCTGCAGTTGCGATGGATTTGGTAACCTCTATAATAGACTTATATCAGCAGATTTTACTTAGTCACCGTCGAAAGTTGCATAAGAGTCCCACCCCAATGTTCCACTTTTTGTAAAAGGAGAAATTTCAAGCTATGTGGAAACTTCGTGAAATTTCAATCATTTCAATCACTTTTACTATGGTCTGGTTACCTTCCGTCGCTTATTTTTTTTTTATCTTTGTAAGTGAAACTGCTCACGGAACACATCCGGAAACACAGTCATGCATGCTGCAAAAGACGCTGCATTGATTTTTATTATGTAAACAAATTATGGGATTTTTGTCTTATTGGCAACTTGAACTTGAATCAGCTTTTAATTGTGCCATTAAACATCTATCTACGACGTTGTGGTAGCCTGCTAATGTTTTAGTAGCTTACTGATGAGCAGATGATTTATGAAACTCACTAAGGGGGCTGGGAAGAGGAGTGTACAGTAGGGTCTCTTGCGAATCTCCAGTTAAGGGTTCTGGAGCGTAACTATTACAATAGTATCTGTTTTGTACTTCAGAGATTTTCCACTTAAGAAGTGGCACCAAAAGGATTGTTTTCAATAATATATTGCACTTACGAATGGTAAAATTTCTTAAAAAAAAGCACGTATATAACAGCAATAGTTGTCAAATGAGTCATTAAAAAAGTCATTAAAGTTTTTCCACTTGAGATACGGCACCAAAACTGCCGTTTTTAGTGGTATTGGGAACTTGCTGATGGTGGAATTTATATGAAAGACGTAGATATGAGCAATATCTTTTATATGAGCTATAAAAGATCTGTCTACGATGTTCTGGTAGCCTGCTAGTGCCAGCCCTTGCGAAATGGCACACAAGTGCCATATGGTACTTGCAGATGGCGGAATTTATAAAAAGCACGTAGATATGAGAAATAGCTTCTGAATGAGCCATTAAGCATCTCTCTATGATGTTCTGGTATACCGCTAGGCCTGTTGAAAAAAAAAATAGAAAAAGAACGGAAGACAGATCAGTGCTACTGATGCAAAAAGAGATTTTCCCTGTTGTTCTGGAAGGGGACTGTAATTTCCCTGTACAAGGTTTTCGACCGTGCTGATCCCAATGGTACACTTTCGATCTGACGCCATTTTCGAGGGGTTTAAGGCTTTTTTTCGAAATCCCCATAAATTTCTTTTCACAATAAACTTTTACTTTTAAGACGAATAGTTAACATTCCTGATTCAGTGTCAGATGGGAATTTTTTTTCACTAGGCAGTTTTTTTTTAATTTACTAGATTGCAGATACCGCTGCAACCATGATACAGACGTGTTTAATAGCCGTTTGTTATCCAAAATGTAAAACCTTTGCCAACACCGATGCTGTGAAGTTTGTGAGTGACGATTTGATGGAAAGGTAAACAATGCAATGCGAAAAGTTATAAGGCAGCAAATTGTGTATGACAGTTTGAAATAGTGTTGAAAACTATGCTAAAGGCTTTGAGGCAGATTAGTTTCAACTTGGTATAGCTTCCTCCTGTCTCCTCCCCCCCCCCTCCCTCCGGGTAATCCAGCCGAACTTCTCTTTTTACAAACCATGTTTCTGTGCTCTATTCGTAGGCTCCGTTCTAGCAGAAACCTAGAAACCGAGAGCTATAAGGGAGTAAATGTAAATTTGCTATATAATTGTCTTTGCCTCGTAGTCAAAATATGTGCTTCGAATAATGAAAATTCAACTCCCAAAAAGCATATACTTATTTTTTGAAAGCAGATGTTTGGCTAAAGTTTGTAGTTGAAGAGGCCACGAGTGTGCTTTGGCTCTCTAATCGTATAGATTAAAATAAAAATATGATTCTGGCTCGAACAGGTTGCGAAATGCCTGCCTATCTACCAGCAAGTCGGGAGGATTAATTGTAGGGGCCCTGGGCGCCACAATGTTAGTCCAATCGCATTGATTGAAAATCCTTGCATTATTCCACCTCTAACAAGATGTGACATACCTGCCTTTTGCGTAAAATTTTGCGGCACGAAGGTCGGAGGGCGATTTCGGACCTACTTCATGCGTCAGCAACGTGCTTGTTAAAGGTCGAGGGAATCCGAATGCTTTCATACGGAAAGATAGAGATGCCCGGAAGTTGTGTATGATTCTGAAAATCTCTCTTCTCTGTCCCCTTGGATCAAGGTACTAGAACTTAAAGCATCCAGTGGACTAGGTATTTTTGTGAAAGTTGAGATCAGGGGTGTACCCTTCTGAAAATCACCATTCTCGTGTTCATTTTTCCCTATGTACTTCTCGCATAAATTTTGAGCCGATAAAATAACTGTCTGTCTTTTTCTGCTGAAAAAGTTATCGGTGGGGTGAAGGTTTGCTTTAGGTCCGAAGGAGGTGTTTGTGCCTTTTATCAGACAGATTGAGAATCATTATGTGATTTTAATTCAAACAAGATGTCACCTCTGTGGATTTCAAGTGAAAAGTTGGTTTTGGTGGGGTGTGCTGGAGAACATTTAAAGGTGGCATTTGGGGCCTCTTTTCCCTCCAATCATTGAGGATGAAAATTGTTTCACTTTTTTTATTTCAGAAGATGCTTCCTGCCTACCTTTTTGCTTAAAATCTGTCAGTGGGAGGGGACTAAATGCTGAAGGGACCTAATTTTTTTTACACCGAGTCAGGACTTAGGTCACTTTTTGCACAAATTCGTCATCCGGCTTTTTTTTCCGAAATGTACCGCCACAGCAAAGTTACCAACCCCTAAAAATTCTAAAAGTGGCTCGTCTTATGAACGAATTGTCGTTCGAAAAACTCAGGATGCTTTGTTAGCTAATTGGGGGATGGTCACCTGATTAAAAAGTCCTATCCGTCTTGCTTCAAAAGCTGATTTTATTTTCGCAACACGTGAGGAGACACATAAGATGTCACTCCTCTGCCTCAGTCCCAAACGAAGAAAATGAAAGACAACTTCAACCGGAATCTCGAACAGAAATGGCTAGTAACACTGGACTACTGTTGAACTTGTGGCAAAATGCTGCTTTTCTGAAGCTTTAAATTTGTCTACTTATCATTATAAGAAGATGCTGTGGTGATACAGCCAGGGAACCATCATATATCCTCAGCCCTTCTATATTTCAGTCAAAGCTCAATTTGAAACTGGTGGCTGCTAGAAAGAAGCTTTCCACTCAAAATCAGAAACGAGGCTCGAAGAAACAAAAGTTTGGTGGAACGTTCCTCAACCCTGGATTTGACTTATCCACTTTAGCTCAAAAACAAGGGAAAAATGTATTTTTGACCCTGGCAAAAGTTATATGTTTCTTACCAAGATCTTACGTCATGAATCCAGCATGGGGTATGCATTCCGTAAAATCTTCAGAGGCTAGACCCTAACCATATTCTGCAATTATCTTAAATCACGGGCATAGGATTTTATAAATCACCTTCTGACTAGCAGAAATTAGAAGGCTAATTTAACAAAAGAGAGATGCTTAAGGGCTCATTTAAAAGCTAATATTTATACCTAAGCGCTTTTTACAAATTTGGCTTGATAGCGCATCCCCGCAAAGTGGACTTTCGATTGGTTCCCCCAGTATTTTAAATGAAGCAAGTGCCTTTTCCAATGAAATGACCCCAAAAAAAAGTGATTTTCAAAACCTCGGCAAGAATAAAAAACTAAGGGGGCAAGGACGTCCCTTCCCCTCAATTACCGTAGTTAGATCTAGCATACAGGCTTCATTACAGAGTGAAGTTTGAATGTTCAATTCAAAAATGTTGATCAATCAAGCTTAATTTTTGGTAGATTTTTAGTTGAAAAGTTTTAAGTTTAGTTAATTTGTTTTCGCAATAATCTTTTACGTTTAAGGTGAGTAGGCGATTTATGAAACTTACTAAGAGGGTCTGGAGAGGAGTATATGTGTAGGGTTCTTATAAACCTCCCTTTCAGGGAAAACCCTATTGACTCCCCCCCCCTTAGATACGGCCTTGACTCTGTCTGAATTCCTTTACGATTACATCACTGCTCGCGGGTTCCCAGAGGTAACAATAAGACAAGGTAGGATTTCCTACTCAGACAAATGAATTAATGCTATGGCGCAATATGTATATAGACACTGGTTTATATCAAAGAAAAATCCTCATAGGTTGCCCATCCGACCTCGGCACTCAAAAGGAGAGCATTTCCTACTTAAGCTTATTCTATTTGATGGTGTACCGACTTGAAAAAGCGTAACAAAATGCATACAAACACATTTTTGATGTATTTTTCGAAGTTTTTCTTTATAAAAACCACTATCAATCAGTCTGTCATTAAAATGCATTGCTAAATGGACGCTAACTTGGGAATTGACATGAACATCTTAAAAGGGGAGTTTGTTTAGTTTTGCTGTGTTTTTTTACTTCAAGAAAAATTTCAGAAATTCAATCTAAAGTGATGTCATGTTCTTCAAAAAGTGACGTCATGATAGTAAGCGTGCAAGGGCCGGGGCTACAGTTTGTTGGCATTGAGGTAAAGTTGTGACGTCATGCATGACGTCACTTACTGCATATAGGACCGATCAGAATTGTTTTTGTATCATATAATTTTGAACATTCAATCCAGTAAAATACAATGTCTTTAAATGAATCCCTTTGCCAGCCACAGGGTGGTCGTACTTCAATTCATCAAAAGACTGGTTTTCCAGTGCACAAGGATACATACACAGATCTGAATGACTGTAATTTAGTTGGGTTCTGTTTTGGAAAGCCCAAAGTAAAAATAGTGAGGAAAAAAATAACAAGTGAAAATGAGGTGGGGACAGAGGTCTACGAAAAAGAGTGCGAAAGATTTATGCTTATTTTCGGGGCATTTACAGCTGAGCTGACAGATGGTATTATGGAGAGAAAAGAGAAAGCTGCTCTTCGGGCAAAAGAAATAGAGAAGCTGCTCGACCCTTGTATTAAGCACCTCAAAGCTGAAACCAAAATAATGCAACGTCGACGTGACTATAAAAAGGCAATGGAGAAGTATGAAGAATTTGTGAAAATCTTCACAGATGGCACAGCATTAGGAGAAGGAGTCACTGGATGTGCAGTAGCTATTCCTGAACTAGGGCGAATCAAAATCCGAAAAATTCAATACGAAAAAGCAATTCAAGCAGAGTTACAAGGCCTCTTGGAAGCTCTTTTACTGATTTTAGACTCGACCTGGAAGTTGGGTGATTCTGTCGTAATTTGTACAGACGCGCTGTCTGGCTTAGAATCGCTAATGAGTGTCAAGGCTCACAAAAGAGAAACATTAATACGACGCATTCAAGATACCGCTATGAGAGCTTCAAAAAAGCTAAAAGTTTTAAGGTTTATGTGGGTACCAGCCCACATGGGAATAGCAGACAACGAACAGGCTGATCTAGGTGCAAGGCACGCAGCAAACATCGTGAACAGCAAGCCAGACATCATATGTTATGATCCAAGAGGCGAGAAGGATTTCTTGCGCGACAATTTAGCGAAGAAAGCCAAATTTCTTCCAAAAAAAGAGAAGCCTGAACAAAATAAGAAAAAGCTGTTGAAACCTGGCCAGAACATGGAAAATGTGTTCTAATAAGACTTCAAAGGATGCTCAGTTATTCGTAGGCTACTAAAAACCATTCCCAATAGAAAAAAGGAAAGAGGTCCAAGAGCATTTACTCCCGAAATACATGTCATCAATATAATATTCCTCAGTAGAGTATCCTTATTTATTCTTGTGATTTTCAGTGCTTTATGGATAAATTTTCTCTTGTACAAATAAAATCTGATTATCAACATTTTTAATTGTTAAATTAGGAATGCCTTAGCTTTAGTCATCACTTATTTAGGTTACGATTAGAGGTTTATGATTCTGCAAATTATGTAAATTGCGATTAACTTTTTAAGCGGGAATTATATTATGAAAGCCTTACCTTAGCCTTAGTCGTTGTTGAAGTAGGTCACGATTGGAGGTTTATGATACCGTAAATTACGACTACAAAGGTTTACGAATGCTATTGCTGTATGTATCTGTGAATCTCTTTGTGGAGGAGGGGGGAGTGGCTGATAGAACCCGACGCCACGCAGGCTTTCTTTTCGCCGGCGAATAGCAGATATTTAGGGAAATCGACGACGCGCCACCAATTTTTTCTTATTAGTAAGATGTTTCAAACCTGTTCAAAACACCCTGGGTGACGTACCGTTCAAATTTGAACAAACATGTGCGTTTATTAAAGCCCTCTAGAACTTTAAGGGCATGTGCTACATAATGACAAACTTAAATTCAAAGAAAATCTTTAAACTCAAAGACTAAACTGAAGAATCTATGGGATCAAGAGTATTCTTTAAGACTTTTAATCTCTTACTTTTCAATAAACGGTGTATTCGCTTCCCTCTTTGTCTGGGGTTTCATGATAACTTTTGTGTTACTCCATGCCACAGTTTATATAATTAGCAGTATGATCTTTCCCTATCTCACCCATTATAAAAACCCGGACCGAGGTGCGAGTGCTCCAGAGAACATATAAACATAAGCGGCATTAGATCTTTTCACGGGTAGACAAAGAATAATCACCTACGGAACAAGTGCTGACAAAAGCACTTGGCCGGCTCACCAATAAGTGGACAATAAGTGCACAAATAAGTGGGAGGAGCTTTTTGTTCGCACCGAGAATGAAGAGCCAGAAATCATCTGCGGTAAACTTACTGGATAATTATATAAACTGTGCTCCATGCAATCCAGTAATCACAGCATCATATCTTTCAACCGAAAGTGTGTCAAAATAGTGAAGCAGTTTTTGCTCTTCGTGTACAGCAGAACACAGAAGAAGCTAAGGACTCGGTTAATCTGGGGAACCGGGGGAAAAAAACTACAAACAATAACATCTTGTAAAAAGGCCTGCCACATAGCATTTATATCAGACCCAGTTTAAAGGCACTAACTAGAACAAGATTTGAACAATGGAAGCCGTAATGAATTTAAGTACAAGGGAGAGCTTTCTTCTATTTCCATTCTAACGGGGAAGGTCCTTGGAACGGAGGGGGAGCAGCACCCCAAACTTTTTGATAATTGGTAAAATTCGGACCAAGAATCCAAAACTAATCCGATTTGGATACCAATTCCAAGATTCGGCAGAGAAGGTCCAAAGCTCAATAATAAAATTTATAAATTCTTTGAAGGAATCTCCTATTGATACGTTCTGCTATTAAATATAGTTAAAGACGAATCAAAATCTAAAATCGTTCCACAAATATGAAAAAAAGTCGAAAATGGGGCTGAATTTCGCAAAAGATTTTAATCTTATTGCTCTCTTCTTTCTGAAATCCAACTGAATTTTCTCTGCCGAATATGGTAAAATGTGAAACTCTTTAACCTTACGTTTTCATAGTTTCGCCAAATGGGCCAAATTGAAACTAAGAGAGTAAAAACTGTTTCTGACCTAATAAAAAAGTTATTCGCTTACCGAATTTACTATTTTTACATTGTTTTGACCTATTTTAATTTTCATCTTTTTTCATCAAAGTTGAACAGTGTATAATAAAATAAAATAAGCAAAATATGGCCTTGGTTGCAAGAGTTCAAGATAATATTTTCAACGCAAGGCTTCTTAGAATTATTCTTATCTTGGAATCGTTGATCTGAGCTAATCTTTTCCCTGTGTTTTAAAACATAAATTACGTTTGAAGATATCCCCTCCCCTCAGTTTTTAGTTTTTTTTTCAATATCAAACAGTGTGTGGTAACGAATTGTATGTAAGGAGCAATGCGGCTCAATAATAACTGAAATTTTAAAAAATAGAATTTTGATATCAATAGATATATTAAAAGAATCGACAAATTATGTTGATTCTAATTATATAAGAGCCACTAAGTTTAACGTTACGGATGAAAAGCTACGAACCTGAGAAAATTTGCCTGAATTTCAAAAAGGGAGGAAACACCCCCTAAAAGTGAAAGAATCACAAAGAAAATTAGACCATCGGATTCAATGTAATCCAAGAATCCTGATGTAGAAGTTTCAAGCTTCCTTCTGCAATTAAATAAAAAAAAAAAAGTATTTTTAACTGAAAGTAAGGAACAACGTTAAAACTTCAAACGAACAGAAATTATTCCGTATATGAAAGGGGCTGCCCCCTCCTCAACGCCTCGCTCTTTACGCTAAAGTTTTTTTATCGTATAAAAAATAGAGTTGTGAGAAAGTCAAACTTTAGCATAAAGAGCGAGGCGTTGAGGAGGGGGCAGCCCCTTCCATATACGGAATAATTTCTGTTCGTTTTAAGTTTTAACGTCGTTCCTTACTTTCAGTTAAAAAAACTTGTTTTTTTTTATTTAATTTTTGAACGGTTTTTGAATTAATGCAGATTTTGATTTTGGCTCACTGTACATGAATAATTAAAACAAAATTTTCATATTAATTTATAATTTTATTTGGTTAAATGGCTTTCTCGAAACTTGTTTAATTTTAGTTACGAACGTTTTTATTAGTAATAAATATACGTAACTTACGAATTAACTTACGTAACGAACTTCTATATTCATATATTTTTAATACGTATAATAGGGGGTTCGCCCCCTATTCAATACCTCGCTCTTAAGCTAAAGTTCGAATTTTTTTCCAATTCTTTAAAAATAACCCCTTAATCACAAAGGCCGTTATTTAGAATAAATAGCTCTTATGAAACTACTAAAAAATCTTTGGCTCAAAGAGTGAGGTATTGACTAGGGGGCGAACCTAATATATAAGGGGGCGAACCTCATATACGTAATATTTTCTGTTCGTTTTAAGTTTCGATGTTGCTCCTTACTTTCTGTTGAAAAACTTGTTTTTTTTATATTTGATTTTTGATCTTTTTTTTTAATTAATGCTGGGAAGTCCGGCACCCCCTTCATAGCAATGTTCCCTCCCCATGAAAACTTCCTTCATGGAAAGATCCTCCCACATAACCTCCGACATAGTTATCATATTTTCGACCATGCTGAACAAAATGGCAATCTCAAAATTTTGATCGGGTGACTTTGGGGAGAAATTGAGCGTGGGAAGGGGCCTAGTTGCCCTCCATTTTTTTGGTCACTTAAAAGGGGCACTAGAACTTTTAATTTCCATTCAAATGAGCCCTCTCACGATATTCTAGGACCACTGGGTCGATACGATCACCCCTGAGAAAAAAACAATCAAATAAACACGCATTCGTGAACTTTCTTCTGGCAAAAAATACAAAACTCCACATTTATGTAGATAGGAGCTTGAAACCTCTGCAGTGGGGTTCTCTGATACGCTGAATATGATGGCGTGATTTTCATCAAGGTTCTATAACTTTTTGGGGTCTTTTCCCCTTTTTGTTGAAAATCAGCCAAATTTTATCAGGCGTGTAACTTTTGATGGGTAGGATTAAACTTGATGAAACTTATATATTTGAAATCAGCATTAAAATCTGATTCTTTGTATGTATCTATTGGTATCAAAGTCCCGCTTTCTAGAGTTTTGGTTACCATTGAGCCGGGTCGCTCCTTACTTACAGTTCGTTACCACCAACTGTTTGAAAACAACAACATTTAAATATGCCATTTCACTGTACTGGTAAAAAAAAAAAACGCGGTCTATTAGCTAAAGGCAAGGCGTGAAAATTAGGAGTCACCCATAGTTCTCACATGCTGCGATTTGCGAAAATGGCAATTCATACAACGTATTTATTTCGCGAACAAACTCACAAAAGCACTTGGACAATCGCAGGTATGATACAAAAAAACTGCAACTACGTTTACCTTATCTAACAAAAAATGGTGTTTCTATGCACACGCTGCTGTAGAACTTATATTATTGCTACGAAGAGGTAAAAGAAAGGTTAATATACGGTCTATGACATATAAAAAGATGTACATTTGATTCCTGAGAACGTTTTCTCACATGCATTGAACAGGTTCAATATTTTCGTATTCGGGTTTTTCCGCAAAAAGGCTGGTAAACAAGCGTCCATAATCGGTAAAACCGTTGCAGTTTTCCGCCAATCACAGTATGTAGGAACTAGGAATAGTTCGGTCTATCTGTAGTTGCGATGGATTTGGTAACCTCTATAATAGACTTATATCAGCAGATTTTACTTAGTCACCGTCGAAAGTTGCATAAGAGTCCCACCCCAATGTTCCACTTCTTGTAAAAGGAGAAATTTCAAGCTATGTGGAAACTTCGTGAAATTTAAATCATTTTTGATCACTTTTAGTATGGTCTTGTTACCTTCCGTCGCTTATTTTTTTTTTA
The DNA here is from genome assembly GCF_049724085.1 of Artemia sp. Qi Xiang Cuo. Lineage (NCBI taxonomy): Eukaryota > Metazoa > Arthropoda > Branchiopoda > Anostraca > Artemiidae > Artemia > Artemia sp. Qi Xiang Cuo. Next base: position 33,365,820 of record NC_142794.1, read on the forward strand.
TGTTTGTAAGTGAAACTGCTCACGGAACTATTCCGGAAACACAGTCATGCATGCTGCAAAAGACGCTGCATTGATTTGTATTCTGTTAGTAATAATCCTTCTCCAATGGATCAAAATTTGCTTCTGCAACCCGATTTTTTTTATTATACTCTAAAACTGTAACTGTATTTACCGAATTTTAATTATTTTTTGCTTCTTAGCCGAAGATCAAACAGGTCAAATAACCTTCCAAGTGTAAAACTACCACAAATCACTATCAATAAATAAATGAAACTAAAAAAGAACAGAAAATACAATAAATAGCCGAATCACACTCAAAACGAGTAAAAATTAACATGAGTAGGGCTGATAAACCCCATGCCTTCTCAAGACTAGAACATAATTTGCGCTTTACTGACAAAAAAAAAAAAACAAATGACCGTTGATTGTCGGTTTAGTTGAAATATACTGATATTTATTCCTTAAAGTTTTGATAATTTTTTATTTATTAAAGTAAAAAAGTTGTAAATATTTAAAACGTATTTTGTTTTCAGCAAAGCGCAAATTATGTTCTGGTCTTGAGAAGGCGTGGGTGCTATCATTCCTATTCATGTTAATTTTTGCTCGTTTTGAGTTTGACTCGGCTATTAATTGTAATTTCTGTTGGTTTTGAGTTTCATTTATTTATTATTAGGATTTAATTGTGATTCAAAGTGATTCAATTGTTAGTGATTCAAATCATTCAATTGGAAATCGAAATGGCTAGTGCCCTTTTTAATAGTTGAAAGTGATTGGAAGGCAACTGACCCCCCTCTCACGCCCACCAGTTCCCAAAACACACGCAATCAAAATTTTTAGATATTCATTTTGTTCAACGCAGTTGAAAGTTATGGAAATTAGGTCTTTGAGGATAGTAAGCCCCTCAGAGCCTTCAGGCCAAGGGTTCTAAGTTATGCCCTGGGGGCATATAACGTTTTTATAGAAAGCGGTGTTGTAGAAACTTCCACACCCCTCAGGGCAAGGGTTGTAAGTTATGCCATTGGGGCATATAAGGTTTTCATAGAAAGCATTGTCGTAGAAATTTCAAAAAGGGCTCATTCGATTGAAAATTGAAAGGGCTAGTGCCTTTTTAATAGTAGAAAGTGATTGGAGGGCAACTAACCCCCTCTTATGCGCAGAATTTCCCCAAAAACATCCAATCAAAAGTTTCGAAAAACCCATTTTTTCAACATACTTGAAAGTTAAAGAAAATCGATCTTTAGGGGTCACAACCCTCCCACAGTCCTCAGGACCAGGGTTACAAGTTATGCCCTGGGGGCATATAAGGTTTTTACTAAAGGCGGTGTTGTAGAAACTTAAAAAAGGGCTCATTCGATTGATAATTGAGAGAGCTAGTGTTCTTTTTAATAGTCAAAAGTGATTGGAGGGCAACAAATCCCCCTTTCATACCCACCATTTCCCCAAACACATCCAATCAAAATTTTGAGATAACTATTTTGTTCAACGTAGTTCAAAGGTCTGGAAATTATGTCTTTGAGGATGACAAACCCCCAACATCCCCCAGGGCAAAGGTTGTAAATTATGCCCTTGGGGTATATAAGGTTTTTATAGAAGGAGTTGTCTTAGAAACTTCAAAAAGGGTTCATTCAATTGGGAATTGAGAGGGCTAGTGCCCTTATCAACAATCAAAAGCGATGGAGGCCGAATGCACCCCCCCCCCCCGCCCATCATTTCCCCAAGCATTTCAGATAAACATTTTTATATAGTCATTTTGTTGAACGTAGTTGAAGGGTCCATAAATTATTTTTTTAGTATGACAACCCTCCCCCCAGCCCTTAGGGCTAAGGTTTAAGTTATGCCCTGGGGGCATATAAGGTTTTTATAGAATGCGTTGTCGTAGAAACTTCAAAAGGGGTTCAATAAATTGTGAATTGATATGGCTAGTGTTCTTATTAATTGTCAAAAGCGATAGGAGGGTGAATACCCCCCCCCCCCCACGCCCAACATTTCCCCAAACACTTCTGATCAACATTTTGACATAGCCAATTTGTCCAACGTAGTTGAAGGGTCCGGAAATTAGGTTTTTGAGTATGACAACCCCCCCCCCAAAGCCCTCAGGGCTAAGATTGTAAGTTGTGCCCTGGGGGCATATAATGTTTTTTATAGAAAGGGTTGTCGTAAAATCTTCAAAAAGGGATCATTGGATCGAAAATTAAGAGGGCTATAGTCCTTTTTAATAATCGAAAGTAATCGGAGGGAAAATCACCCCCGCCCCATGCCCATCATTTTCTCAAAAATTTCCGATCAGCATTTTGACATGACCATATTGTTCAATGTAGGTGAAAGGTCTGGAAATTATGGTTTTCAGGATGACAGCCCTCCCCTCATAGCTCTCAGGATAAGGGTCCTAAGTTATGCCCTTGGGGCATATAAGGTTTTTAAAGAAAGTTTTATCTTCGAAGCTTCAAAAAGGCTCATTCGATCGGAAATAGAGAGGAATAGTGGCTTTTTTAATAGTCGAAAGTGATCAGAGAAAAAAAAATTGAGAAAAAAAAGCCAAAAAAAGTTTTTTTTTTTTGAATTAAACTTCGGAGGCGGCTCATTGGATCGGTAACCAGACGCTCTAGTGCTCTTTTTAAGAGTCAAAGTGATGTGAGGGCAGCAACCCCCCTCCCCGCCCACACACGTCGTATTGTCTCGAAATGTATCTAATAGAAACTTTGAGACAGCCATTCTTTTCAAAATAGTCTAAATATCATATAACAAGGTTTTTGGGTTGACACAAACCCCAGAGATTAGGGACAACGGTTGTAAGTTGTGCCCAGGGGGTATTTAAGGTTTTTACGGAAGGGATGGCTGTTTAACTTTAGAAGAGGCTCAGTCTTCCTCCCTTAAAACGACTATGTCAATATAAAACGAACAGAAATTAATTACAAAAAACTTTTTCCACAAAATAAGTTTTTCAAAAAAAAAGTAAAGAACTCCATTAAACCAAAAATGAATCAAAAATAGAATCAAATAATCTACCAAGCATAAAGCTACCACAAATCAGTATCAATAAATAAAGGAAAAAAAACTCAAACCGAGACAAACTCAAACTCAAAACGAGCAGAAATTAATATAAGTAGGGTTCTAAACCCCATGCTTTCTAGAAGCCAAAATATAATTTGTATTTTACTGAAAAAATCCTTTTAAATGTTTTCACTTTTATAACTTTTAGAAATAAAAAATTAATTAAGATTTTCAGGAATAAATATCAGCATATATGTATGTATGTATGTATATATATATATATATATATATATATATATATATATATATATATATATATATATATATATATATATATATATATATATATATATATATATATATATATATATATATATATATATATATAAATATATTAAACTGACAATACATATTTTGTTTTAGTAAATTCATTTGAATTTTTTCAGTAAAGCACAAATTATATTTTGGCTTCTAGAAAGCTTGGGGTTTAGAACCCTACTCATATCAATTTGTGCTCGTTTTGAGTTTGAATCTGTTATTTATTTTAAGTTCTTTTTTTCTTTTTTTTTTCATTTATTTATTGATACTGATTTGTGGTAGCTGTATGCTTGGTAGATTATTTGATTCGATTTTTGTTCATTTTTGGTTTAATGGAGTTCTTTACTTTCTTTTGAAAAACTTATTTTGTGGAAAAAGTTTTTTTAGTTAATTTATATTAAAAACAGAACCATAACTTTTAATTTAGAATTGAATTAGCTCCTTTATAAGTTTCAATGATATTTCTAGCTATTGCAGAGTGGTGACCCCTGTGATATTGCTTATATGCCCTTTTGAAAACCTGCATTCATACAGTTTTTGTTTAATTAAAACTTCTCCTAAAGTTCCCTAGAAGTTTCATCTTAATACTCTTAGCGTCATTAGCTACAGTAACCGTTGTGGTAGCATTAAAAGTATAAACATAGTGCCTTCTGGCTAGTTCAAAATCCCCAAAACTTACCCTTAATGGTCTAACTGAATAATATAAGCTGTTCTTCGGAGATTGCTTTGTCACCTTTTGGAAAGTCCCCATGCTCATAGTTTGTTTTGATTTAGTTCAACATCCGCCTAAATATTCTTTAAAACCTTCGCCTTAATAGCCTTAGATTGCGTTGTAGCAATAGTTGTAACAGCATTAGCAGCTGTATGCACATAGCACCTTTTGTTTATTCCACATCCCCTTCAACACAAGCTGAAAGTTTCAGCTTAATACCATCAATCGTTCCTGAAGCATTTCTGATGCGTACGCTTGACAACCTATGTGGGCATAGTGTGTTTCGAATTAGTTCCACACAGGCTCTATATATCCCAAGTTTTTCACCTTAATGCCATTAATTTTAATAGTAGTTAATAGCAGTAGAATTGCTAGTAGTAGTAGTATTAATAGCAGTGGAATTGCTAGTAGTAGCTTAAACTCTAGTGGCAGTAGCAGTCATAGAAGTAGTAATAACAATAACAGTAGTAGTAGTATGAGCAGAAGCAGTAGCATTATAATGCAAATGTTTTCTTTTGGTTAGTTCGACATTCCTCACAACAAGCCCTGTGAGTTTCAATTTCACACGCCAAACTGTTTCTAAGATATTGCTGTTACACCCTTTTGACAACCTGTATACATACGTCGTGTCGTGAATCAGTTCACCTTCCCCCTCAAGATTCCTTGGACGTTTCATCTTCATACCCATAGGCATAGTTTAATAGCAGTCATATTAGTAGTACTGATATTACTAGTAATACTATTGAATAGCGGTAGTACTAGGAGCAGCAGTAGTATTAACATTTTGCCTTTTGGTCAGTAGAACATCCCTCTCATTAAGTCCTGGAAGTTTCAACTTAATACAATTAGCCATTGCTATGAGATTGCTGATGTGTCCTTTTGATAACCTGTATCTTCATATACTCCTTGAAATTTTCATCTTAATGCCCTTAACCTTACAATTAGTTGCAATAGAATTAGTAGTAGTATTAAATGCAGCAGTAACAGTAGTATTAGCAGTAGTGTACCCATATTGCCTTTTGGTGAGATGATCTTCCCCTTAATAATTCTCTGGAAGTCCAAACTTAATACGCAAATCAATTCTTGAGATAAGCTATTTTGTCAATGTGCATGCACATAGTGTCTTTTGATTTAGTCCAAATTTTCCCTCAATAATGTAAATGGAGTAGTCTGGTAGTACTCTTTTATCATTTCCAGAATTTTCCAAGTCAATATACTCAGTTATTCCTGTGTTACACCCTTTTGACAATCTGTATGCACATAATATGTTTTGATTTAGTTCAACACTCCCCTTAACATTCTCTGAAAGGCTCACCTGAATGCCTTTCGTCTTTTTGGAAAGTCCAAACATGCATGCCTTTCTCAATAACATATACTATGTGTAAACACAAATTGCCTAACTTACAGCACTTGTCCTGAGGACTGTGGGAGGTTGACATCCCCAAAGAAATAATTACTGGACCTCTCAACGATGCTGAACAAAATAGCTCTCTTAAAATTTGTATCGGATGTGTTTTGCGGAATGATAGGATTGGGGGGGGGGCGGCTGATTGTCCTCCGGCCATTTTTGCATCTAGAAAAGGGCGCTAGTACTTCCGACTTTCATTAAAAGAAGCCCTATCCAACTCGTTATTTATACAATCAATCAGTCTATAAGCAACTTATATACCCCGGGGCATATTGTGCCACCCTCGCCCATGGGTTCTTGGGGAATTGTGTCCGCCCTAAATATTTTCTTATATGATTTTTGGACTATTGGTAACAAAATGGCTATTTCACAATTTCCATTGAATACGTTTCGGAAGAATAGGACGTCAGGGAAGGGGGGGGAGGCTAGTTTCTCTCCGTCATGTTTGACTCTTAAAAGGTAACTTGAACCATACATTTCCAATCAAATGAACCTTTTTTAAGGTTCACACGACCATCCTTTCCATAAAAATCTTATATGCCCCTGGGGTATAACCTACAACCCTCACCCCCAGACTCTGGTGGATTCTGTCTACTCTAATGGCCTTCGTATATGGTCTTTGGACTATTTTCGAACACATGGCTATCTCAAATTTCTATCGGATGCATTTGGAGAAAATTCAAAATGGGGGGGGGCGCCCCCCGATTACTTTGACTCTTAAATAAGGCACTAGAACATCTGATTTGCAATCCAGTGAGCTCCCTCCGGAGTTTATACGACCACTCTTTCCATAAAAACTTTATGCCACTCTTTCCATAAGTAATCCCATCGTGGCATAACTTACAACCCTTGCGCAGAGGGCCTTGGAGGGGGGGGGGGGTATCATCGCCAGAGACATAATTTCTAGACCTTTTAACTACGCTAAACAAAATGGTGATCTTAAAATTACGATTGGATGTCTGTTGGGAATTGATGGGCGTGGGGGGGGGGGGGCTTGTTGCCTTCCAATCACTTTTGAGTATTAAAAAGAGCACTAGCCCTTTCAATTTCCAATTGAATGAGCCTTTTTCGAAGATTCTACGACAACAAATGGTAATCTCAAACTTTCCATCAGATGTATTTCGGGAAAATACGAGGGGTGAGGGGGATATCTCCCCTCCAATCCCTTTGAATCTTAAAAAGGGCACTAGAACTTATGATTACCAATCCAATTAGCCCTTTCCGAAGCTTATGTGACCACCCTTTCTATAAAAACTTATATGCCCCCAGGACATAACTTACAACCCTTCCCCTGAGGGCTGTGGGGGGGGGTCATCCTCAAAGACATAATCTCCGGACCTTTCAACTACGCTGAACAAAATGGTAATCTCAAAATTTGATTGAATGTGTTTGGGGAATGATGGGTGTAGGAGGGGGTTGATTGCCATTCAATCACTTTCGATTATTAAAAAGAGCACTAGTGGGGGGGGGAGGGTTGTCATCCTCAAAGACGTAATTTCCAGACGTTTCAATTACGCTGAACAAAATGGTGATCTCAAAATTTTGATTGGATGTGTTTGGAATTGATTGTCTTTGGGGGGGGGGGCGTGCTGCCCTACAATCACTTTTGACTATGAAAGAGGGCACTAGCCCTTTCAATTACCAATCAAATGAGCCTCTTTCGAAGTTTCTACGACAGCAAATGACAATCTCAAAATTTCTATTAGATGCATTTAGGGAAAATACGAGGTGTGGGGGGGTATCTGACCTCCAATAACTTTGAATCTTAACAAGGGCACTAGAAATGATTATTACCACTTCAATGAGCCCCCTCCGAAGTATATACGACCACCTTTTCTATCAAAAACCTTATATTCCCCTAGGGCATAACTTACAACCCTTCCCCTGCGGGCGGGGGGGGGGGGGGATGTAATCCTCAAACACATAATTTCCGGACCTTCCAACTACGCTGAACCAAATGGCTATCTCATAGTTTTGATTGGATATGCTTGAGGAAAAGATGGGCGTAGAAGGGTGGGGCTGATTGCTCTTCCATCACTTTTGACTATCAAAAAGAGCGCTAGCCCTTTCCATTTCCAATCGAATGAGCCCTTTTCGAAGTTTCACCGGCAACTCCTTCGATACGATACGTCCTAGTCTAAAAAAAATGAATACATAAATAAATAATACATTGTACCCACATCGCTCTTACTTAGGCAGCGCTATTGTGCTACCTATGATTCTAACTATCCGACTGTTAAGTACAGCAGACTATTGTGATTAAGTACATATCTATTAAAAATTCTTCATGTTCAATGAGAACCAAGCCTTGCTAATGATTTCCAGTTTGTTTCTTGTTCTTCTGTCATTTCCTGTCCCTTTTTTGAATACAGCTTTGGTTGGATTAGGGGCATTTTACAAAGGGTGTTCTCTGATTTATACTCAGTTAAAGAAACAGAAAAAAATCCTTACTCTAAGTTGTTTACTATTAATAAAAGTAATTGAGCCTAATTTGGATGCTTGAATTAATATTTACTTAAATTTAAAAAAAACATTCTGGTCTATGGCTACTGACCAAGTATGTTTATTTCTGCTGGCTTCTTATGCACAAATTGCAATGGGTAACAGAACAATGTGGCGTCACTTTGACATCGCGCGCGTACATAGGCTAACCTAACCTATGATTTTGGTATTTCTGTGCAATAATGTGGAATTTGGTAACATGTGTGTATGTTTGTGTGTGTGTCTGTGTGTGTTTGTGTGTGTGTTTCGACTCTTGCATAAGAAAACCTTAAAATTTAGTAAATTGTCAAACGTTGTCAAAATGTAACCTGTTAGATTAACTGAGGTATTGGACCTTTCATCTATTCCGAACAAAAAAAAATAACTAGTTGAAGTTGTGTTTAAATTCTTCATCAACATAAAATCAAAAACATGAAAATTAAGAAAATTGTCAAACAATATCAAAATGTAACCTCTTAGTTTAACTGAGGTATTGGACCTTTCATCTATGCCGAACAAAAAAATAACTAGTTGAAGTTGTGTCTAAATTCTTCATCAATATAAAATCAAAAAAATGAGAATTAAAAATTAAATAACAGCCTTCTTAACAATTTAATTTTGATAAACAGTGGAAATTGGTTTTCTTCAGTATTGTTTGTGAATGATTAAAGATGGTGACTGACAAAAACATTTTGAAACTAAAGAAAACCTTAAAATTTAGTAAATTGTCAAACAATATCAATGTGTATCCTCTTAGCTAAAGTGAAGTATTGGACCTTTCATAAGTGACGAACAGAAGAAAATTTTAAACCACCTTCAAACTATTTCAAAAGTAACTCTTCAAACAACATCAAGTATTAAGTTAAAAGTTTTAATCAAAAACCTTTAGTTTCTAGAGTGTCCCTACTAATAAACTAATACATTAAAAAAAAAATTAATTTGATAAAACTACCTAAATAATTTCATCAGATACGCCAGCACTCATAAATGATCCTTTTGAAATTCTTCAAACAATATCAATTCTCAATTTAAAATTTTGAACCAAAAATTTTTTGTTTTTCGAATTTCATTCCTGAAAAACTAATACATTAAAAAAAAATGAAATTTATAGTACCACCTAAATTATATCCTCAGATACGCCAGTACTCATAAACGATACTTTTGAAATTCTGCTAACAATATCGATGCTCAAGTTAAAAGTTTGAATCAAACCCTTTTAGGTTATCGAGGGTCCTTAGTGAAAAACTACTACATTAAAAAACTCAAATAATAAATCCCAGGAACCTAACGCCCACGAAGATCTAAAAAACTAGGTCTGAAAACCCAAACAGCTAATTAACTATTCTAATTCATGATTTCAGGCACGTAAAACCACAAAATACTAAAGTTAACTTCTCAAATAATAAACCCCAGGAGTCAAACACGCACGAAAATCTAAAAAACCTAGGTCTGAAAATCCCCAAACAGCCAATTAAATATTCTAATTCATGATTTCAGGCAAGTCAAACTATGAAATAGTAAAGTTAACTTCTCAAATAATAAATCCCAGGAACCTAACACCCACGAAAATCTAAAAAACTAGGTCTGAAAACCCAAACAGCTAATTAACTATTCTAATTCATGATTTCAGGCACGTCAAATCACGAAATACTAAAGTTAACTTCTCAAATAATAAACCCCGGGAACCAAACACCCACAAAAATCTAAAAAACATAGGTCTGAAAACCCAACTTGGACTTGCAAACAGCCAGCCGGACAAACAAACAAAAAGAATCAGACATGTAAACAGAGAGAGACGGGTAATTTAGACATTCAAACCAACAAAGATAAATTCTTGAACTTGCAAACATCAGCCCAGGCTTTCCCCTTGAGGTAGATCCCGTTTATTTTCGATTATGAGTATTTTTGGTTTTCCCTCCAAAATTAAACCCCCCCCCTCCCCTGCCCTCAGAAATGGGGGACAGAAGGGCCTCTGAGCTTTATCCTTGAGGCAGATTCCCGTTTATTTTCGATTCTGAGTATTTTTGGTTTTCCCTCCAAAATTGACCCCCTCCCTCTCCTGCCCCTCAGAACGGGAACGAAGGGCCTCTGAGCCTTGCCCATGAGACAGATCCCGTTTATTTTCGATTCTGAGTATTTTTGGTTTTCCCTCTGAAATTGACTCCCCCTCCCCCACCCCAGCCCTCAGAAATGTGGGAACGAAGGGCCTAAGAGTCTTCCCCTTGATGCAGATCTTGTTTATTTTCGATTCTGAGTATTTTTGGTTTTCCCGACAAAATTGACCCCCTCCCTCTCCTGCCCCTCAGAAATGGAGGAACGAAGGGTCTTTGAGCCTTCCCCTTGAGGCAGATCCCGTTTATTTTCGATTCTGAGTATTTTTGGTTTTCCCCCTGAAATTGTCTCCCCCTCCCCCACCCCTGCCCTCAGAAAAGCGGGAACGAAGGGCCTCTGAGCCTTCCCCTTGATGCAGATCTCGTTTATTTTCGATTCTGAGTATTTTTGGTTTTCCCTCTGAAATTGTCTCCCCCGCCCCCTCCCCGGCCCTCAGAAATATGGGAACGAAGGGTCTTTGAGTCTTCCCCTTGAGGCAGATCCCGTTTATTTTCGATTCTGAGTATTTTTGGTTTTCCCTCCAAAATTGACCCCCTCCCTCTCCTGCCCCTCAGAAATGGAGGAACGAAGGACCTCTGAGCTTTGCCCATGAGACAGATCCCGTTTATTTTCGATTCTGAGTATTTTTGGTTTTCCCTCTGAAAATGACTCCCCCTCCCCCCTCCCCGGCCCACAGAAATGTGGGAACGAAGGGCCTCTGAGCCTTCCCCTTGATGCAGATCTCGTTTATTTTCGATTCTGAGTATTTTTGGTTTTCCCTCCAAAATTGACCTCCCCCTCCCCTGCCCTCAGAAATGGGGGAACGAAGGGTCTTTGAGTCTTCCCCTTGAGGCAGATCCCGTTTATTTTTGATTCTGAGTATTTTTTGTTTTCCCCCTGAAATTGACTCCCCCTCCCCCACCCCTGCCCTCAGAAATGCGGGAGAGAAGGGCCTCTGAGCCTTCCCCTTGAGGCAGATCTCGTTTATTTTTGATTCTGAGTAGTTTTGGTTTTCCCTCCAAAATTGACCTCCCCCCTCCCCTGCCCTCAGAAATGGGGGAACGAAGGGTCTTTGAGTCTTCCCCTTGAGGCAGATCCCGTTTATTTTTGATTCTGTGTATTTTTTGTTGTCGCTCTGAAATTGACTCCCCCTCCCTCTCCCCGGTACGCAGAAATGTGGGAACGAAGGGAATGTTAAAGGCTATGTCAAATTGACAATACTTATCAAACATCACTTGTGTATTATACAGACCACATCGGAAAGGTAAAGCTAGGTCAAGTCGCAATGTCATTCTATCGTCGTTAGTCATTTTAATAGACTGTCGATGCTTCAAATCTATAACAAATTACTCGAGTAAACAACTCCTTCGGGGTTACCTTAAATTCTACTCAGCTCATCCCTTTTTTTTCTCCCCCTCAATGCTAATTAGTCACTCATTGAAACTAGACACGCTTGTTTAATTAACAACAATCTTCGTTATCTTTATAATTGTACAATTTGTGAGTCTGTTTTTGGCAAAAATGTCAAATACTCACTCTCTTTGAAAAACTAAACCAGACTATATCCACCAAACCAGACTATATCCACCAAACCAGTCCTTGCTATAGCTTCCATTGAATTCCATATGCCATGTGAGGGAGCTCTGAATCTCTTTGAAAAGGTGTAGAGCTTCTATAGAATAACGTAAAGATTCCTATAGCTTCAAGCAAATAACACCGGAAGGAACATAAAAGGCCCCAAATAGCACAGGAAGGAACGTAAAGGCCCCAAATCCATAGGTACATGCTCTGGAAAGGTGCCATGGAAAGTAAAGGCCCAAAAACTTATAGTTGACGCAGAAACCTGTCTGGTTGGCCCAGAGACCTGTCTGGTTGGCCCAGAAACCTGTCTGCTTGGTTTTTTATAATTCCATATTAATTTGACAACAATAGCAATAATCAGTCTGGTAATCTGCCATGGAATTGTGCCAGGGAACGTAAAGTGGGCAAATAACACAGGATGGAACATAAAGGCTCAGAAATGGAACCTCTTACTCTACTCACAAGCCTCTGAAAATACTGCAGTCTTTCTCATTTTGTAAATAATTGTCGAAAAAAGTTAAAGATATACCCTTTTTTTGGGGGGGGGGGTGCTTAAGGTTGCTCTTCTGTTTTTTTTATGTTTAGGGGACAGAAACCCTGAACTTGCAGTTCAATTTTATGTTTGAAGGGAAACAAAATTAATCAGTTGTAAGAACAAGCATCAAAAATAAAACTATGAACTTTTCCACTTGATCTAGCTGGACAGAGTCATATCTGAAATCATTTCCAAGCTTTTTTTTTCTAGTACTGATAGTCTTTGGATAACTATGAGAGCATGTGGAGTTGTATTAGATATAAGGGACTCTATAGATTTGAAAAAAAATTGAAAATAGATGATTTATTTAACGGAAAGTTAAGTTAAAGTATTTTTCGTTGGCTAGAAACAGAAGATTATTTCTACATCCATAGTTTAAATGTTTTCTGTTGTATAGATAACTTATTTAACAAAAATTATGACCTCTTTCCAGCAGTAATCGCTTTTTGTTCGCATTTCCTGATTTCAAGAATAATGGTTGTTTTAAAGTTCTTTTTGTCGCTTCTTAAGCATCATTTGCTTGTGCAAAAGGGCAATGCCACAAATTACTCTAAAGTTTATTCTGGCATGATTTTTCTGCTAAGTTTTCAATACTAGAACTTGTCCGGAAGTCTTTATTTGAATTATGTTACCCAGGGGCTTCGTTTGGGGGGGGGGGGGGAACATATGTGGAGAAAAAATTTTTATACATCCCATGCCCCCCCCCCCGATAAAATGTTTGAGATTCGCCCCTGATGTTACCCCTTTAGTTGCTGCGATGCCTTTCGCATTTTCATATAAGGATCAATTACATGAATGGTTATGGAAACATTTCAGGGTGTACCAGGTCTGTTCCCAAATTTCTTCTTGTGAAAAGAGGTAGGCCTATAAGATAATTCTGACACATTATATAAGATAATTATCTTATATAATGTGAATTGTAAGATAATTAAGATAATTCGTCCAAAAAGGAGAGCTGTGATCTTACCTAATAGCAAAATTCAGTTACAATATTGAAACGTTTTTTCTTCATTTGTTTTTCTTCATTTTGCTTTAAGCATATTGAATCTATTGTGTTTTGTTTTTTCAGGATGCAGCTCATGATTATACATGGTGAATTGTGTATCTCGTAATTTCTCATTTTTTATTTTTATATTTTTTGTTTGTTTGATTTATATCCGCAATGCACTTAAGACGGACAGGTAATATCTACCCGAAATATATGCCTCTTTTATAAATTCATCTAATACTCAGGGTCTATTTTAGTATTTGTATTTGAGATACACATTATTTCCAGAAAAAAATCTGCGAATTTTTTACCAATGTTTCACAAAATTAAGTGATTAGGACACTTAATTTCAGATTCTTCACTTTTAGCTGTAGTTTTGCGAGAGCATTAAAACATTGTATGAATCGCTAGTTAAAATAGAGAAGAATAAATGTTCTTCTCTGCTGTAACTAGCCTTATCTTTCCTTTACAATCCAAATGAATTTTGTTCACTGTCATTATCAACTGAATTTTAGAGCACTTCAGCAACTGTTGAAGATCTAGACTCTAGAGCAACATGTGAATTACTAATTACGTCATTAACGTATTCGTATTCATTCGTATTTTAATTCATATTTTCTCAAGTAGTCCATCCGTTTATCTGTGTCTCAACTCAGTTTCACGGAACTACAAAGTCATATAACTGCATAGTCACATGGAGCCGCAAAGTCATATAAAGAAATACTTTCAAGACCTTTTATCTGTTTTTAATATACAAAATCTGCGTTCTCGACGAAATTAGGATATGATGTAGACTACCGTGAAATTGTATCATCTCCCGTAGAATTACTTCTAAGAACCTTGTTTAGGATCAAGTGCGTTTAAAGTTTACAAAATTAGGTTACAGATCATTTTTTTTAAATGTTTCTTGCCAAACTTGTCATTTCTCATAAAATCAGCTTTAGGGTCTCCCTTCAGGATGATTGATAAGGAATATAGTAAGTAAACTTTATGCATTATTTTGATGAGTGATACCGCCAGATGCACCATTGTGTGATTTATTAAAACAAGACTGAAACACATGGGACAATCAGCGAATGCGAACACACTTTCTATCCCTTTAGTCAACAAAATGAAAGCACTGCTAAATTAGAGGGTTCGCCGTCTTGCCACAATCCCCCCCCCTCCATACACTACTGTTTTGTGAATACTTGGATGAGAGTCACGATTGTGATTTAGTTTTCCCCTTTGTATTTTTCTGTAAAAGGATATAATTTTATTAAAATTTTAAGGAACACTACATGCCTTGTGACGAACCCTAGATATTGGAACACTAGACATTGAAATTCTTTGTAACCTGACAATCTGTCTCCATACTCTCCATTCCTTCCGCCGCATGATTTTACTCTGCTTAAGGCTTATGATCCCTGCGGGCATGCGATTTTGCGATAAGCCTACAGCTGTAACTTACACCGTAAGGACAAGGTACTTATCAGGTTATATCAACGCATTCGGCAGGCTCAGGTGCATCCGCCCATCAAGCTATATATATCATGTTTCTTCCGCTTTTTTTAAAGTTATTTAAACTTACTTAAAAAGCAAAACAAAAAAATGTCGAACATGGATATAAAAATATATAAAAAGTAAAAAAACATGTTTTCCAACATATTTTTTATTCTAAAAAAGGGCAAAGTAAGTTCCAAAAATGTAATTTGGCAGAGAGTGGATCTGAAATGGAGCTACTGAATAATAGCAAAATTGCCGTCGTTCTTTGAAACATTAGGTTTGGCAGAAAAATAACATACCAAAAACTTTTCAAACTTTAGAGGAGGGGGGATTTTTGTATTATTTTTTTTAATTCGTCACTGGAAATACAAAAAAAGCCCTTTTCAATGAAAAGCCAAGAAAATGGTGTTTTCAGAGTCAACGGGGGAAGGAGGGGAATATTTGGCGGCAAAAACATGTATGAAGCAGTTAATGATAAAAGTTAGGAATTCATAGCATAAGGAACACAAATTTAAATACAGGTCTTTTAACTCATGCTGATTTTTTTCCTCCAGAATGTCAGATACCTCCAAAGGAGAGACCCGAGGCGCATGCTCTGGCCTGCGAGCAGAACTGAAAGCTTGTATGCTGGCTACTGATTGTGTGAAGATAGATCGCAAAACACCGAAACAGTGCATCATGGAAAATGATCCGTCTATACCAGAAGTATGCCATGGACTAAGAAAATCTTTTTTTGATTGTAAACGGTCTCTATTAGACAACAGACAAAGGTTCAGAGGAAGAAAGGGCTATTAACATTGTTATGTTGAATAGTTGTACAATTTAAATTTAGAAAATATGCTATAGTATTTCTATTAATCTGTGCTTCTTATGTTTGTTTTAACTTAAATAGGGAAGTTAAAAGATTTTGATTTTTGCATTTATAACGGAAATATATAAAAACCATAGGTAAATACTGTGTTTGGGACAAGAACGTTAATTGTTTTCTACCGTGGGTTCATATAGATGGTGACACAGGAACTACATTCGCTTGTCACAGCAAATTAATTGCCAACGTTACCAATTGTAGGTGCTTTTGATTTATTGGAGTTGAAAAAATCAACTTTCATCTTGCAACTGCGCAGTTTATTCGGCAATTTTATGAAAAACAAGCGTGAAAGATGAGAGGGATTGTGTAATTGAAAATGGCTGTAAAAATTGTGTGGCGTAAAAATCCTCGGGAAGTTGACAGCAACTTAAGTTGCATACTGACGCAACAGCTGGATGTTGCCAATCAAAGCGCCTTTTTTTTTGTTTGAATCTAGGGTTAAGCTACTTTTTTTTCGGAAGTTTAGTCAGAATCTTCTATCGCCTATAATTTTTCTATAAAGACTTTTTTGCTTGTTTCGCAAAATTGTTTTGTTGCGTTTTTAGTGCACACAGTTGGGAGATTTTCCTGGCCGGTAAAAGTTTACAGGTCAAAACGAAAATTTAAAGGTACTAAAAAAAGGATCATATTCATAAATTCTGTAACAGAAATTATTACGAATAAAAAAAGAACAATTTAACCCAAATTTCACCGAAAAAAACCTGTTCAAAAACCATGGGTGAGGAAAAAAAATTCCACCTGAATTGGAAACTCAGTGTGTACAGTCATATATAACATTTATATATTTATACATTTATTTCAAACATTTCGTTTTTTCGTAGAAAAATAGATCTGATTGTGTACCTCCTTGGGATTATTGACATAATCTTCGTTCTTTAAAATCGCACTTCAATAAGCGTCAAAAGCCAGCGTAAGACTGGAAGACAAAAGTAAGGCAGGAACTTTGTAAGTAAAAACAGTTTTTACCATCAATTATAAGTGCAACTTTTGAAAAGATCTAGCTTTTCATAAGCTATAATGGTAGTTCTGACCTCCCTTGTGCCTGGGGCCAAATCTTGATTAGCCCCTCCCCCTTGCCGCCCACAAAATTTTCAGGCCAAATTAAAAAAAAATAATTTATTAACACAATTATTTTCAATTTATTAATTAATTAATAATTTTTTTTTATTTTATTATTTAATTATTAATAATTAATTTGTTATTATTAATTAATTCAGTTAATTATTATTATTTAATCTTTTTTCAGTTTTAAACTATTTTTACTTTATTAATCAATTAATATTTATTAACTATATTATTTATTAACTGCGCCCTCTAATTTATAAATAAAATTTCAAAATTACAAAATTATTATAACAGTTAGATTATTTGTTTGAAATTTTGCGCCACTAAAATTTCTGCGCCCAGGCCAAGTGCTCCCTCTGCCCCTTCCCTAAAACCGCCTCTGTGCAAAACTATGTTTAGTAGTTTTTCTTTAATACATTGGTTTAATTGGTTTGGAATTAGATGTGTCGAGGACCTTCTATAAGATTTTATTTGTAATATGATAAGATATAAACAGTAAATGTAGCTGTATTCTGGATAGATTCAGGCTATCGACTGTAGCCTTAGGTTCACACAGAGGTTCCAAAAGGAACAAAATTTGCCTACCCCCTCAATTTAATTGCCAATCTCAAAAATTACATTTGCCTTGTCAAGCAATTTATCAAGATACGAAAATTCAACTTATGTTAAGCAACATAGTAATTTTCCCAGCATTTTTTTTAACACAAGAGCAACAGCAATGGAAGACACGATTAGCATTGAAAATGATCTGACTGAGAAGCTCATTATGACTACCCAGTTTAATACAGTTAATTGTGAGAAAAGGACATAAAAAGGCGGTTTTGGTTCGAAAGCATGTGACTAAAACATCATCCTGATCCATTTCAACCTCGCTCTTTCAACTTTGAATATTTCCCAGTAATTGTTGAGCGACTTGAAAATACTATGTGGACAAAATGGGAGCTAAAATTGCTCATTGTGCGATTGACGAATATTTTCCATTGCAGAAATTTTATCATTTTATATAAGCCAAGGGCAACAAAAGGGCTTACGAAGTAAGCTAACTAAATAGTTGGATTGTAAAATCAGCCATATGATTGTAGATGTCATTGACGATCCAATTTTGAATATCTAATTTCGTTGAAAGCTCTAAAATCGGATTGTAATTTAGATTTTCGGGTCGATAATCCTACTGTTAAGCAAGAGGTGTATTAAGGTGCCTTCAAGATTCATATTTATCGGGAATTACAATAATGAAGTAAAAAAAAAAGTTTCAGGAATTAAATAATAAAAAGAACAAGAACGTAAAACTTTAGGTTTCAGAGGCATATGCAAGTATTTTTTACTAATAAAGATGGCTTAATAAGAGACTACACTGCCTTTTCATTTATGAATAAACTGAAATCAAAATATTTGAAAGGGGCAAAACTTTCAATAAGACAGTGAACTTTAGCTTTACGTCTTAACGGGGAAAAAAGGAAAGACAAATGAAAAAATCAAGGAACACATCCATAAGAAATTGGGAATAAACAGAGGCGTTGCACAAAAAAAGGAAATAAGCTCCCACCTGATAAAGTAGAGTCTATCAGGTGTTATAAATAACTATAAAAAGTTATCTTTAAACTGGTTCTATATAATTCATGCACAAACATAAGAAAGAGTAACAGTCATGCATATTATGTACATCGGATCTTTATCTCTGGTATGGCATTCTAGCAAAATGATAATAAGCAGACTTATACAACAATATGTTGCACCCACCTTGCCTTGTGTTTGGGCTTGAAATGTCATATTGGACTTGTTTGAAAACAACAATTGTAGTTTATCAGGTCTGAGTGTCCTTCGTTTAGAATTTTTTTTTCTTTCAAAGTTCACTGCCTTATGAAAACTTTTACTCGTTTTCAATTTGTTTTTATTTCTATTCAATTATAAAAATAACTACAATTTTAATTTCTACATTTTAAAATAACGCCTTCATTGACAATCGGCAGTTGAACGCCAGATCATTGGATTGTCAGAATTTGCGTTTCCATCGCTGACAAAATGTGTACATCGAGATGTCCGTTAGGACCGAACTCTAGAAGGAAATTTTTTTTTTATTTATCCACACATACACAATATAAAATCTGACACAAACAAAATGTATTTAGGCAGAATAGTGACGCCCCTTAGAATATTTCCGATAGTTTAACACAACCCCTAGATGATTTTCCGTGGTTCTCTAGATATCGCATTGATTGTCCAAGACGCTCAAACTGCCTTCTCTGTGTTTCACTGGCATGACTAGCACTGCTGTTTTTCTCTCAAAGATTGCTGTCCTCCCTGACAATCAAACGAAGCGTCTCGCATTGAAAAGAGAGAATTTCAATGCCATATTTGGATACTATGAGTCTCTAGAGGACTATGAAATGTGGGGGTCTAGAAGATTCCCACTGCCACTGAGTTGTAAAATTATAAAATTTGTTATAAAATTTAACTTTAATTTTTAAAATTTGCCCATTGTTTACGTATAATATTTGTTATTTGGAAGTTTGCGTAAATTTTTCGGGTGGGGGGGGGGGATTTTCTTCTGGGATGATTTTCTACTGGCAAAATTTTCCTTGGGGAAGGAATTTTCCGAGGGGTGAACTTTTCAGGGGAATTTTACACTGGGGGAATTTGCTAGAATTCCTGTACGAAGTTCTTTTTCTTTGTCTTACTTTCTCTAGGCTGACTCAATTTTACGTGTGGAAATGTTAAGGGTAATTATCGGCGGTAAGTTTTCACCGGGATTGAATTGCCTGGCGCCCTAGAGGATCTTTCCATGGGAGGGATTTTCTCATGGAGATGGAGCCAGATTTCTTGGCATTATTAAAAAAACATCAGAAATTAAATTAAAAAAAAGACTAACCAAAAGTAATCCCCCCCCCCATCAACACCTTGCTCTTCATGTTAAAGTTTAAATTTTGTACAAATTCTTTAATAACGACTCCTGGAACACAACGGTCGTTTAATTAGAACAATAAGAAAGTGTTGTGAAAAGTGTGAAGAGCGAGGTGTTGTAGAGGGGATATTCTCTTTCATATACGTAATAATTTCTGTTCGCTTTAAGTTTTAATTTTGCTCCTTACTTTCAGTTGAAAAAACATATTTTTTTTTTTAATTTAATACAAATCATGAAATCCAAGTAGGATATTAACGGAAAACGCTTATAACATCGCCCTGTACTTCTAAGGGTGTTCCGTGTTTTTAAGAAATTTAATTATATAGTCTTCCGTGTCTCTCAGACATAGACTTCATAGAAAAAGGTGTTATTATAGGATTCTGCCTTCTCAGTTATAATCCTAACAAAAAAATTGGTAGTTAATAATTTACACATTTTGAAGACAAAAAGATCAGTTGTTTTTCTAATTAAAATCAACTTTGAAATATACAATAGGTATTTCATTGAAAACATTTTTATCAAACAGTTCGTGGTAACGATGGCTCAATAGTAACTGAAACTCTAAAAAACAGAATTTTGATACCAATACATACATCAAAATAATTTGATTTTTATGCTGATTTCAAATATATAAGTATCATCAAGTTTAGTCTAACCCATCAAAAGGTACGAGCCTGAGAATATTTACCTCATTTTTGAAAAAAGGGGAAAACACCCCCTAAAAGTTATAGAATCTCAATGAAAATCACATCATTAGATTCAGCGTACCAGAGAACCCTATTTTAGAGGTTTCAAACTCATATCTGCAAAAATTTGGAATTTTTTTTTTGCCTATTTGCAAAATAATCTTTTATTTTCTTTTTTTTTTTTTTTTTGATCTTAACAGGGGTAATTACACCGACCCAGTAGTCTTAGAATATCGCAAGAGGGCTCAGTCAAGAGGAAATTAAAATTTCTAGTGCCCTTTATAAGTTACCGAAAAATTGGAGGGCAACTAAGCCTCCTCCCACGCTCATTTATTTCTCAAATTGACCCGATCAAAATTTTGAGATTTCCATTTTGTTCAGCAGAGTCGAAAAACTAAAGACTGCGTCTTTAGGTGTAAAATGACCCCCCAGAGTCCTCGGGGGAAGGGCTGCAAGTTGTGAACTTTGCTCATTGTTTGCATATAGTATTTTTTATTGGGAAGTATGCAGCCATTTTGGGGGGGGGGTCGCTTTGGGTGGTTTTATATGGGGAGAATCTTCATTGGGGATGCCAATTTCTGGGGAGTAAATATTCCAGGGAAAATGTCACTCTGGGGGGTTTTGACAGAATTACTATACGAAATTCTTTTTAATTGTTGTACATTCTCTTTGCCAAACTTTCTATGTGGAGATGATCCGGGGGAATTATCCAGGGGCTTTTTTTACGTGTGTTTTGTTTTCTGGGAAATAATTTCCACGTAAGGGGGTATTTCTGAAGTGATCGAGAAAACGGTTAGAGGTTTAAGTCTTATTCAAATGAAAGAATGCTAAGGAGAATTTTTTAGGGTTAATCGTCTACAAGCAATTTTACAGGTAAGGCGGATTCTCAGTGAGGATGGAACTGTCTGGAGGGAATTTGAACGGGGGAAGGTGCACTTTACGTTGGATTAAATTTCCACGGAGAAGTTCTCCGTGACGAGGAGGGGTATATTTCAGAGAGGGTGAGCCAGATTTACCGGCATGATTTGAAAAAGGAACAGAAATTATGCCATATATAAAGGGTTGCTCACTCCTCAATACCTTACTCTTTACGCAAAAGTTTGACTGTTTACTAAAATTGAAACTAGGGGGTCGTTTAATTAGAATAGGAAGCTTTAAGTGATAAAAGCTTTAGCGTAAAGAGCAAGGCATTGAAGAGGTGGCAATCCTTAATATCCGGAAAAAATCTGCCAAAACTAATATGCAAATTTTGTCTTAATTTTTCATGTACGGTGAGTCAAATTCTAACCTTCATTAGTTGAAAAACGTTCAGAAACTAAATAATAAAAAACAAATTTTTCTTTAACTGAAACAATAAAAAGCTGTAGCGTAAAGAGCCGGGTGAGGAGGGGACAGCCCCATTCATATACGGAACAATTTCTGTCCGTAGTTTTAATGTCACTCCTTACTTTCAGTTAAAACAACTTGGTTTTTATTTAATTACATTAAGTAGGTAAGTATTCTTAAATGAATTTGTTTGGTATATGTAAAACCCCACAAAATACAATGTAATAGCCAATAAACAATATATGTTATTAAATTTTAATTATATTTTATTGATAATTTGTATCTTTGTCTAAGGTATTATTCACCAAGATTCACACTTTAACTTGTGAACATATACATAGTATGCATGACTGAAAGCTGCGTGCGCTCCGCCCTCTTATTTGGGCACATGAAAAAAACCTTTGCAATAACATTTATGACGAAAATTACGATTTGGAAGTTTATGCATTGCTGAAACTGGAAAACCGCAAAAATTTGTGATTCTTAACCTTTAATAAGTTCCGATACAGACACAACATTTTTTGGGACTTTGAGACAAGTTTTAGATAGGCAAATTTTAGGTGTATACGTGTTTCTAGCTTATTATTTCTTATTCCGAGGTGAAACCGTAATATGACTGGACTGTCCTGCAAACACAGTTTTTCATATACTTCACAATGTTTCTGTAGAGATTTCCATCATAATCCAAGATAGGACTGAGGGAAGAATATGACATTTCCTAACTTGGACCGTGCTGCAAATCCCGTGTTTACCTTGGAAATCGTGCATAACAGTGCTTTGTTTACAATGCCATCTCTTTTGCAAATGAACACTAACTAAAAGACCAGTATAATTTTTAATATTTACTCTATGTTTTCTTTTTGCTCATTATTTTTCGTTTAAGAGCGAATACGAAAATGTTATTTGATTTAAAATTTTATGTAGCTTAGGTTGAGATTTTAAGTTCTATTTAGATTGTATCACATAGATTAAAGTTATTCACAAAGTTCAACAAAATAAAGCTAAATGTATTTGTTAGATACACTGTAAACGTGGCTCAACATTTTTGTTAAAGCTCAAAACACAGAATTATTATCCACCTATTTATTTATTTATTATTTATTTATTTATTGAAAAACCCGTCAAATAATACAACAAGACGGAGCACTTAAAAGAAGAAAGAAAAAAACAAGACACAAACTATAACAAACTGAACCAACAAAGAAACGAATCACTGATTCACTGAATGAGCAGATGGGACCATTCGTGTAGATTTTGGCGTATTTTTCTATTATGCTTCGTTATTCGCCTAGCGACGGTGACGTCAGGGTCTGCGACTTTAAAATTTTCAATTAAATGCCAATTCCTATACCACGGAGGTAGATAAAGCAAATACTTCGCAAAACGGAAATACATTGCTCTGATTATATTCTGGTCAGTTTTACTGAGAAGTTTCCAGAAGGGCGTGGCATATAAAATATGAGGAAAAAGCGATGGTGTTATACAAGCTTGCTAGAAGCAGCCGGTTGAATCGGAGTTTGCATGATACAACTGAAGCGTAAGACGTTGAAATTCGTCGTTTAAGCTGTTCGAGGAGAAGTTTTCAGGCGTGAAGAATACACGAACCAATGGTTAAACCTAGATAAATGAGGTGATCCACTGGCTGTACACAGCTAGAGCCAAGAGCAATGGTAGGAACACAAGAATCAGTTTTCCAATTGAATAGGACGATTTCCGATTTTGAAGAGTACGAATATTTGGGCTTCACCGCTGGAAGCCTCTAGCAATTGGGAAAAAATAACAAAAGAAAACTACATCAAATAAATAATCACTTACGTAAAAAGATGACAAAGAAACAGAGACGCTATGCAAAAAATAAATTAATAAAAACGCAACAGACTCAGATAAACTAGTGTTGTTGTTTCCAAACAAATCCAACATAACATTTCACGCCCAAATACAAGGCAAGGTGACTGCTACATATTCTTGCGTATGTCTGCGCATCATTTCGTTAGATTGTCATACCAGAAGAAAGATCCTATATACACAATAGTGCATAGCTGCCACTCTTTCTTGAGTTTGTACGTAAATTATATAAAACCTGATAAAAATAACTTTTTATAACATCTGGTAAACTATAGTTTATAAGCTTTGGGTATGGGTTTCTTTCCTTTTTTATACCTTTATGTTTTTTTCACAATTAATTATGCTTGTGTTAATCTGTTTAAGCTACTTTTTTTCTTCCTACATCTTTCCCTTTTTCGCTTGATATAGCCATCTAGATGAGAAGCCGTAATACTTGGACTTTTGCTACTATTTGTATCATATAGCTTTTTTTGACAGCATTACTAAAAGTCTCAACTGTTCTAAATACCTTTATTTCAGTTTAATCGTAAATGGAAACGCAATTTAGTCTAAGAAATTATTGAGCCATCTTTGTTTGTAAAAATTACTTGGATATGCCTCTGAAACCTACAGTTTTACGTTCTTTTTATTATTTAATTCCTGTAAGTGTTTCTCAATTTATTTTACAATTTCCGATCAATGTGAATGTTGAAGACCTTTTTAGAATAAGATTTGAGAATCTTACTTAACAGTAGGATTATAAACCCGAAAATCTAAATTATTATCTACAGATAATAAATGTTTTTCGAAAAATGTTTTTTCGAAAAATGGTTTTTCGAAAACCATTTTTCGTAAAAGTTTTTCTAAAAATGGCTTTTCTTGATATATTCATTGAAAAACAAAATGAAAAAATAGAAAAAAACAACAAGCAACAAACAGCTCCCCTTGAATTATCCTACGGGTGCCGTCGGATATGTTGGCAACACTAGGTAACTTTACTCTCTGAAGATTTATGTCCATCCTACCTAGATCTCAAAGTTTGTTAGGATTTTAATTGAAAAATGGCTTTTTTTTATATTTCCATTAAAAAGTTGAAAAAACAACAATATTGTCTCCCCTACCTATATATTTTGAAAAAACATTTTTTGTAGGTTTTTGAAAAATTGCTTTTTTATATTCTCATTGCAAAAAATTGAAAAGAAACAACAAAGAGCTTTCCCTTGGATTATCCTATCCAACAGATTAACAGATTAAACAGATTAACACAAGCATAATTAATTGTAAAAAAACATAAAAGGTATATGAAAGGAAAGAAACCCATACCCAAAGCTTATAAACTATAGTTTACCAGATGTTATAAAAAGTTATTTTTATCAGGTTTTATATAATTTACGTACAAACTCAAGAAAGAGTGACAGCTATGCACTATTGTGTATATAGGATCTTTCTTCTGGTATGACAATCTAACGAAATGATGCGCAGACATACGCAAGAATATGTAGCAGTCACCTTGCCTTGTATTTGGGCGTGAAATGTTATGTTGGATTTGTTTGGAAACAACAACACTAGTTTATCTGAGTCTGTTGCGTTTTTATTAATTTATTTTTTGCATAGCGTCTCTGTTTCTTTGTCATCTTTTTACGTAAGTGATTATTTATTTGATGTAGTTTTCTTTTGTTATTTTTTCCCAATTGCTAGAGGCTTCCAGCGGTGAAGCCCAAATATTCGTAGTCTTCAAAATCGGAAATCGTCCTATTCAATTGGAAAACTGATTCTTGTTTACATTTTTCGAAAAATTATTATCTACAAATTCAATAATTATTATAGCCTACAGCCTAAGATCTTGCTTTTTGGCAATCCAAATGTGGCCAAACCAAAAGCAGGACATTCTCAAATAGAATGGGAAGAGGGCCTAAAAAAGGTTCAGAGGGTATAAGAAAGAAAGTAGCAACGTCAACAGGG
This sequence comes from Artemia sp. Qi Xiang Cuo, assembly GCF_049724085.1. Lineage (NCBI taxonomy): Eukaryota > Metazoa > Arthropoda > Branchiopoda > Anostraca > Artemiidae > Artemia > Artemia sp. Qi Xiang Cuo. Next base: position 33,391,043 of record NC_142794.1, read on the forward strand.
TTGCCACCTGATGAAAATAAAAATCACTAGATTCTTGAAAATCTATATTCTTGAAATTTTATTTTTTCTCAAGCGAAAATTACCCTTGAAATTTTGAAAAATGCCTTTTTGCTTCTTTATGCAGAGAATAGAACAAAATCCTTGCTTCCTCCCTTTATTTTCCAAAACGGGTACCCTTGGCTTAAACCTCAATCACTGAAAATTGGTTATTGGTGATCTAATTGAAATTGCTTTTTCTTTCAAATTTTTTTTTCCTTGTCGATTCAAAACCCCAGTCTTTTTCCAAAAAATATAGGAACTATTTTCTTTTTACTCTATTTGAGCTAGTAGGCTATAAGCGGCAATTTTGAAAATTGCCTTTTTATATTTTCATGGAAAAAATTGGTCCTACCCTCAACAAATTTTGATAAGCATTGATTTTATTGCTTCTTTAATAAAAAAAAGAGGTGCTTATTAATTATACGGAACACACCCAAGAAGTAAGTTATGTTAATCCTAATGAAATATGCCAAAGTATAATAAAAAATAATACTTTAGTATAATATAAAAACACAATTTGGGCCATATATTCGCACATTAGGGTAAAGTAACCTAACTTAACCTAACTTTACTCCCACCCCTTAATGTCCAAATATATAACCCAAGTTATACAAGTCCAATACATTCTGTCACTCGTTATTTGTCTTTGTGGCTACGAAACTGGTTTCCATAGATTGTACATTATCCTTATTATGCTTAGCAAATTATCTCTAGCATACTGTCATCCCCAGACCTATCCTCAGGGGCTGCGTGGGTAATGTTAAATCTAAAGGTATAGTTTTGGAACCTTTCAAATATGCTAAACAAAATGGCTATCTTGTACTTTTGATCAAACAATTTTTGGATTAAAAAGGGACATGGAAGATGGACTAGTAGCCATCCGATCTTTTTGGTCAAATAAAACGGACACCAGAAATTTTAATTTTGGTTTAATTGAGCCCTCTCCCTATGTTCCAGGACCATTGGCTTGATACAATCGGCCCAGGAAGAAAAACAACAAATTAACATATATTGGTAATTTTTCTTCTGGCAAATAATATAAGATTCAACAATGTTGCGGATACGGGCTTGAAACCTCTACGGTAGGGTTATAATTCGATAATAATTCGATAATATATCGAATGATATAAAAATTTCGTTTCTAGAGTTTTGGTTACAATTGAGCTATGTCGCTCCATTCTTAGCTTGTTACCACAAACTGTTTGATATATTAGCACACAAACCCAAAAACTGAAAGAATAGGACGTTATCTACGCTTATTAGGTGTTTCAATTACAAATAAGAGAATTCGGAGAATTATTGGAGTTTGAACTAGATATTAGAAGTAAACATTAAAACCATTAGACAATTCCCAGAGTAGATACCCTTCCCCTTTTACTCCCAACCAAATTCAATTATCAAACTACAATTGATTTAATCTATCTAGTTATATTACAAATCCTATTACAAAAACTCCAAGTCCTATTTTCTTTTTCAATGATTTCTTTTTTTTATTTAGAAAATTAGATTTAATGTATACCTACCTTATTATTTTTCTATGACTCAATTTCTGTTCTATTTACTTATGAAAAGGGCGTATTCATATCCACCATTCACTCCACTTTCAAAGGTTTTAACAGAAAAAAATCTAATTTAGAACTGATAGATTATAGAGAGGAAAAAACAATAAATATGAAGACAAAAACTCGACCTGTTTAAATGTTGTGAAATAGCAAGTATAGAACACTTCCAATTTTGCGATTAAATGGGTTTGCCTTTTTATATTGATGATAATACTCTGGGGTATATATCTTATATAGAATTGTGGTGGTAAAAAATAATTTTAAAAGGGGGTTTTTTTGAATAAATTCTAATCTTGAAAATTTTATAAAATGTTTTTAAAAACTGTTTTGCGTTTTTTTTTTTTTTTTTTTTTAATTATCTTCTTTTATTTTTTATTAGACTTAATAATTAATATAAACGCGATATAGTCAAAAATAAAAAGATTTAGGAAAAAATTACCTGGTTTTATAAAAAAAACATCACTATAAATCACTAGCTAGAAGAAAATCAGTTGGCAACATAAAAAATCACTAGAAATAGTGATAAATCACTAGGGCTGGCAACCCTGAACGTCAAACGATGGAATAAAAAGTGAAGCTCTGAGCAGAATGGGACGGAGCAGGAGCTCACATAGCAGTGTTGGCCTCAGGTGGCTATGTGCTGTGATGGGTTGTCAGCAACAGAACTAGTATTTAAAACTTTCGAACAAGTAAAAAAAGGATCCAGTATGGAATTTGTGAAGCACCAAAGTCATTGATAATCATCTTGAAAGAAAAGAAATTTACAAGTTTTACTTCGTTTTTCAAACTTCAGGCTGAAAATCAACGGTTTATTTCAACAACGTTCTATTTGCTACATAAATTCATTAAAACATTTTCTATTAGCTCGCGGACCTTCAGTTGTTAGTAGAATTGATGCAAACTATCTTTTGGTAGCTCGGCAGAGCACGCCTTAAAAAATTAATGATGTCGCTGTACGCCCCTGCGTAAACCGTGGATTACTCCTGAGGGTATGTGGGCAACAAATTGGATGACGTCATTTTTATTTATTTATTTTGACTAAGGACTACGTTAGTTCTAATTCTAACTAAAGTTTTATTGATGTTAAATGTTTTAGTTCGGTATGTAGGGGGGGGGGAGATACCGATATGTTCCTTCCATTTCATAGCGTGCCCTTGCGAATAGTTTAAAAAAGCTAATCTGACTAACAATAAAAGCAAAGGTTTCTAGTTCAGGACAAATTGACAAACTAAAGGAAAGATCTTTCACTTGTTACCAGTGCCTCTAAAAATGTTCCATGTCTTACTGACGAATCATGTTTCTAAAAGTAGATTATTATTTCCTTTGACTCGACAGGTCTAGAATAAAGACGAAAATAACTATAAAAACCTATCTCAATAATCCATCACGTTGTGTCTTCATTGCTGGAAAGCATTAAGGTATCGTGTTTCTGAGTCTGATAACTACTTTCCGTGCACCTATGTAGTATATTTCTATAATTTTTCCTTGTAGGATAATATAGCCATCACATCACCAAGAAAATATGACTTCCTGGATTTGTGAAGGACAAATTTACCAAGTTGAAATTCCGGCAGAAACTAAGAGGGTTCTTAAGTAATTAAATAAGAAAAATTACCAACAGATTCAACTTATTGAACCTAAAATCAACTTTTTCATTTCAAACGACGGTAAAATATCCTTTGCCCGCTCCCAATGGATTAAGAACGAGGAAGTATGCAGGCAGGATCCGTGAATCACCTCCAAATTCATCATTGCGGTTAGTTCCTAAGATGCTTAGAGTTTTATCCAAACTGCATTTGTCTTTAAAATGCATTTCTTCCTATTTGCAGAACTACTTGTAAAATTTAAATTTTGATAGTAAATTTGTTTTGCTGCGTTTTGAAGACTCTACTTAAAGCTGCCCTTGTTCAAAATTTGATCAGAGGCAACGCTGTAGCGTAGCGTATAGTAAAGCCCATAAAGCTTCAATGTTTTATTTGTTCAAAGTAGTCCAAAAGTCAAACAGCTATAACTCAGGGGTTGATAAATTCTCCACATCCCCTGGTGTATATATTTAAATATATAAGGTTTTTGTGGAAGGGGTGGCCATGTAAACTTTGGAAGGGGCTCATTCGATTGGAAATTAAAAATTCTAGTTCTGGTGAGGGGTTCAACCTCAAAAACGTAGTTATTTGGTCTTTGGACAATTTTGAACAAAATGGCTATGTCAAAATTTTGACCAAATGCATTTGGGGTAAAAGGACATGGGAGGGGTTAGCTGATTGCCTTTCGGGTAAATTGTCGTCTAAAAGGTCACGTCGGAGCAATACAATGCCAAGATGTGGTAATTTATTTATCATTATGTCTTATGTCATTGTCGCCGCTAGACTACGACTACTATTGAACTAGCCAAGGTCAACATGAATGGATTGTAGCACTGAATCTAGACTATGAATTACTGCCCTGATCTAGGCTGTGCCTCAAATTGTAGATATACTATGCATTGCAATTTTTTGAGTGGGGAATTGAATTTGAGCGAGCGAACAGCTTGGCAATAGCAGCTTGTTACAAAAATGTTTTTATAGCACTGGGCCAAACCAGCAAAGAAAGAAAACTTAAGCAAACCTGCAAAATCATGGAAGCCTAGGAGCGGTCGTTTTGGGGCCCACCTGGGTCTTATGTTTCTTGAATGGATAGATTTGACGAATTTGTAATTTTCGACTGTTAATTAGAAGCCTCAAATGATATGAAGCATGCCAACTGGCCGACTTTGCGAGGGTGAAAAGATTTGTACACTTCCAAATGTTTAAAGAATATTGCGAAACAGTGACAGATATTGCAAAAATGATAATTTAAAAATAAAATGCTGATTAATTATATACTATTAGCTCAAAGATGAAGGGGGAAAATTCCAGCGTCAGCAATTTGTCATTTGTTAAGCGAAGTTAAAGAAGAAGAGATGACGATAGGTTGGAATCCAAGGTCCAGAAAGGAGCCGGCTTTCCTAGACGGTTACGGAACATTTAAAACCAGTCGACCATTCAATCTGCAACCTTTTCAAACGTAGAAACTTCCGGAATGATAACTTGGATATGTGTAGGTGTAACTTCTGTCTGTTTTAAATTAGGCTGTCTGTAAACCATGAACAACTACATCTAACTACGCACTACATTTTGTCACACGAAAAACTGACTGGCTGTACACAGCTAGAGCCCACAAGAATCAGTTTTCCAATTGAATAGGACGATTTCCGATTTTGAAGAGTACGAATATTTGGGCTTCACCGCTGGAAGCCTCTAGCAATTGGGAAAAAATAACAAAAGAAAACTACATCAAATAAATAATCACTTACGTAAAAAGATGACAAAGAAACAGAGACGCTATGCAAAAAATAAATTAATAAAAACGCAACAGACTCAGATAAACTAGTGTTGTTGTTTCCAAACAAATCCAACATAACATTTCACGCCCAAATACAAGGCAAGGTGACTGCTACATATTCTTGCGTATGTCTGCGCATCATTTCGTTAGATTGTCATACCAGAAGAAAGATCCTATATACACAATAGTGCATAGCTGTCACTCTTTCTTGAGTTTGTACGTAAATTATATAAAACCTGATAAAAATAACTTTTTATAACATCTGGTAAACTATAGTTTATAAGCTTTGGGTATGGGTTTCTTTCCTTTTTTATACCTTTATGTTTTTTTACAATTAATTATGCTTGTGTTAATCTGTTTAAGCTACTTTTTTTCTTCCTACATCTTTCCCTTTTTCGCTTGATATAGCCATCTAGATGAGAAGCCGTAATACTTGGACTTTTGCTACTATTTGTATCATATAGCTTTTTTTGACAGCATTACTAAAAGTCTCAACTGTTCTAAATACCTTTATTTCAGTTTAATCGTAAATGGAAACGCAATTTAGTCTAAGAAATTATTGAGCCATCTTTGTTTGTAAAAATTACTTGGATATGCCTCTGAAACCTACAGTTTTACGTTCTTTTTATTATTTAATTCCTGTAAGTGTTTCTCAATTTATTTTACAATTTCCGATCAATGTGAATGTTGAAGACCTTTTTAGAATAAGATTTGAGAATCTTACTTAACAGTAGGATTATCGACCCGAAAATCTAAATTATTATCCGACTTTAGGGTTCAACGAAAATGAGACTTTCAAATCTGGATCGTCGATGACATCTACAATTCCGCGGCTGATTTTAGAATCCAACTATCTAGTTAGCTTACTTCCTAATACTTTTTGTTGCCCTTGGTTCAGCCCCCCCCCCAAAAAAAAAATACTACGATGGAAAATATTTGTCAACCGCAGAATAAGTGGTTTTAGCTCCCATTTTGTTCACAAAGTATTTTGAAGTTCCTCAGCAATTACTGGGAAATATTCAAAGTTAAAAGAGCGGGGTTGAAATGGATGATGTTTTCACTCTCGTGCTTTCAGAACCAAACAGCCTTTTTATGTTCTTTTCTCAAAAATAATTTTATTGAACTGGACAGTCATAGTGAGCTTCTCGCTCTGATCGTTTTCAATGCTAATTGTGTCTTCCATTGATGTTGCTCTTGAGCTTAAGAAATTGCTGGAAAAACTGCTGTGTTGCCTGACATAAGTTGAATTTTCACATCTTGATAAATTACTTGACAAGGCAAATATAATTGTCAAGACTGGCAACGGGCCGAGCACAGAGAGCCTGGCGGCACCCTGAGATTTTTGGCTTGAAAAGAAAAACGATCTAGATAGGTCACGAGTCTAAGAAAATTCGTTTAGACACTTAATTTTGGAAACACAATTTCATTTAAACGACACCACATTTATCATCAGTATTGTCATGATGCCATGCAGTAATATAAAAAGCTGCATACATGTTACAGCTATAAAATATATGCCTAACGTAAGAGCCAAAAACAAAATCTACAATCTTTATAAATTCTTATAAGGGGAATTTTTTTCCAACCACATGAACCATCAAACGTGATAAGACCAAGAGAATGACCCGAAAAAGCGCAAATTCACAATGGATAACTGGATGATCAAATGAGACAAGACCAATCCAAGTAGCTAAAGCAAAGGGCATTGAAAAAATGTCTGAAGTAATGAAAATCCAAATAAATAACAAAGAAATATGCGGTTAAAACACTTGCGACAACGAGGATTATAACGAATCAAAAATGAAAGTGAAGAACAAAGAAATATGTGATAAGAAGATAAGCAACGGAGTGAATCAGAACGAGTCAAAAACAAAAGTGAAGACCAAAGACGCATGCGTTTAGAAGACCTGCGACAGCGAGGATCAAAATGAATCAAAAATGAAAGTGAAGAACTAAAAAATGTGCGATAAGAAAGCGAGCGAAAGAGAGAATCAGAATTTTCAAATGATACTGCAGATTTTCCACCCCATGGCTTAAGAATACAAAAAAGATACAATACTTATGCTGATGCGTAACTTAGAATTATTTCAGGATACTAGAAGCCCTGGTAATGGAACTTATCACATATGGCACTGAAACTTGGGCGCTTCAAAAATTTGAAGAAAATGTGTTAAGATGTTTTCCAGAAGAGTTATGTGGGGATAAGTCTCAGCTAGTCATTTGAGCGATCATATATATAACAATAACCATTACGAAATATAAGACTCAATTTCATTGTCGAAGGATATAATCAAGGAAAGTTTAAGAGGATTTGGTCATATTTTTACGGATGAAGAATGAAAGGCTGTCAAGTATTATAGCCTACTGCCTAAGATCTTGCTTTTTGGCAATCCAAATGTGGCCAAACCAAAAGCAGGACATTCTCAAATAGAATGGGAAGAGGGCCTAAAAAAGGTTCAGAGGGTATAAGAAAGAAAGTAGCAACGTCAACAGGGTTGCCACCTGATGAAAATAAAAATCACTAGATTCTTGAAAAAAAAATCACTAAATAAGCACATAAATCACTAGATTATTGACTAAAAATCACTAGAATTCACTAGAATTATAATACTCTTAATCATTGCAGTTTGTCATTGTTTTGTTTCTTTAGCGTGTTCTATACAGGCGCACCTACAGGAAGGGGGGTAAAATTGCCCCCCTAGATGTGGAAAAAACCTTTAGATTGATGTTTTATTTTTTCTCAAGCGAAAATTACCCTTGAAATTTTGAAAAATGCCTTTTTGAATCTTTATGCAGAGAATAGAACAAAATCCTTGCTTCCTCCCTTTATTTTCCAAAACGGGTACCCTTGGCTTAAACCTCAATCACTGAAAATTGGTTATTGGTGATCTAAGTGAAATTGCTTTTTCTTTCAAATTTGTTTTTCCTTGTCGATTCAAAACCCCAGTCTTTTTCCAAAGAATATAGGAACTATTTTCTTTTTACTCTATTTGAGCTAGTATAAGCGGCAATTTTGAAAATGGCCTTTTTATATTTTCATGGAAAAAATTGGTCCTACCCTCAACAAATTTTGATAAGCATTGATTTTATTGCTTCTTTAATAAAAAAAAGAGGTGCTTATTAATTATACGGAACACACCCAAGAAGTAAGTTATGTTAATCCTAATGAAATATGCCAAAGTATAATAAAAATAATACTATAGTATAATATAAAAACACAATTTGGGCCATATATTCGCACATTAGGGTAAAGTAACCTAACTTAACCTAACTTTACTCCCACCCCTTAATGTCCAAATATATAACCCAAGTTATACAAGTCCAATACATTCTGTCACTCGTTATTTGTCTTTGTGGCTACGAAACTGGTTTCCATAGATTGTACATTATCCTTATTATGCTTAGCAAATTATCTCTAGCATACTGTCATCCCCAGACCTATCCTCAGGGGCTGCGTGGGTAATGTTAAATCTAAAGGTATAGTTTTGGAACCTTTCAAATATGCTAAACAAAATGGCTATCTTGTACTTTTGATCAAACAATTTTTGGATTAAAAAGGGACATGGAAGATGGACTAGTAGCCATCCGATCTTTTTGGTCAAATAAAACGGACACCAGAAATTTTAATTTTGGTTTAATTGAGCCCTCTCCCTATGTTCCAGGACCATTGGCTTGATACGATCGGCCCTGGAAGAAAAACAACAAATTAACATATATTGGTAATTTTTCTTCTGGCAAATAATATAAGATTCAACAATGTTGCGGATACGGGCTTGAAACCTCTACAGTAGGGTTATAATTCGATAATATATCGAATGATATAAAAATTTCGTTTCTAGAGTTTTGGTTACAATTGAGCTATGTCGCTCCATTCTTAGCTTGTTACCACAAACTGTTTGATATATTAGCACACAAACCCATGAACTGAAAGAATAGGACGTTATCTGCGCTTATTAGGTGTTTCAATTACAAATAAGAGAATTCGGAGAATTATTGGAGTTTGAACTAGATATTAGAAGTAAACATTAAAACCATTAGACAATTCCCAGAGTAGATACCCTTCCCCTTTTACTCCCAACCAAATTCAATTATCAAACTACAATTGATTTAATCTATCTAGTTATATTACAAATCCTATTACAAAAAGCGCTAAGTCCTACTTTCTTTTTCAATGATTTCTTTTTTTTATTTAGAAAATTAGATTTAATGTATACCTAGCATATTATTTTTCTATGACTCAATTTCTGTTCTATTTACTTATGAAAAGGGCGTATTCATATCCACCATTCACTCCACTTTCAAAGGTTTTAACTGAAGAAAATCTAATTTAGAACTGATAGATTATAGAGAGGAAAAAACAATAAATATGAAGACAAAAACTCGACCTGTTTAAATGTTGTGAAATAGCAAGTATAGAACACTTCCAATTTTGCGATTAAATGGGTTTGCCTTTTTATATTGATGATAATGCTCTGGGGTCTATATCTGATATAGACATGTGGTGGGAAATCAGAAGTTTCAAAGGCGGTATGTTTGCATAAATGCTAATCTGGAACATATTAGAAACTGTAGTGAATCACTGTTTTGCGTTTTTTTTTTTTTTTTTTAATTAGCTTATTTTATGATTTATTCAATTGAATCATGAATCTACGCGCCATATCGTGAAAAATCACAAAATTTAGAAAAAAATTACTGGTTTTAGAACAAAAATTACTAAAAACCACTAGCTTGCACAAAATCACTAGGCAACATAAAAATCACTAGCAATGGTGATAAATCACTAGGGGTGGCAACCCTGAACGTCAAACGATGGAATAAAAAGTGAAGCTCTGAGCAGAATGGGACGGAGCAGGAGCTCACATAGCAGTGTTGGCCTCAGGTGGCTATGTGCTGTGATGGGTTGTCAGCAACAGAACTAGTATTTAAAACTTTCGAACAAGTAAAAAAAGGATCCAGTATGGAATTTGTGAAGCACCAAAGTCATTGATAATCATCTTGAAAGAAAAGAAATTTACAAGTTTTACTTCGTTTTTCAAACTTCAGGCTGAAAATCAACGGTTTATTTCAACAACGTTCTATTTGCTACATAAATTCATTAAAACATTTTCTATTAGCTCGCGGAACTTCAGTTGTTAGTAGAATTGATGCAAACTATCCTTTGGTAGCTCGGCAGAGCACGCCTTAAAAAATTAATGATGTCGCTGTACGCCCCTGCGTAAACCGTGGATTACTCCTGAGGGTATGTGGGCAACAAATTGGATGACGTAATTTTTATTTATTTATTTATTTTGCCTAAGGACTACGTTAGTTCTAATTCTAACAAAAGTTTTATTGATGTTAAATGTTTTAGTTCGGTATGTAGGGGGGGGGGGAGATACCGATATGTTCCTTCCATTTCATATCGTGCCCTTGCGAATAGTTTAAAAAAGCTAATCTGACTAACAATAAAAGCAAAGGTTTCTAGTTGAGGACAAATTGACAAACTGAAGGAAAGATCTTTCACTTGTTACCAGTGCCTCTAAAAATGTTCCATGTCTTACTGACGAATCATGTTTCTAAAAGTAGATTATTATTTCCTTTGACTCGACAGGTCTAGAATAAAGACGAAAATAACTATAAAAACCTATCTCAATAATCCATCACGTTGTGTCTTCATTGCTGGAAAGCATTAAGGTATCGTGTTTCTGAGTCTGATAACTACTTTCCGTGCACCTATGTAGTATATTTCTATAATTTTTCCTTGTAGGATAATATAGCCATCACATCACCAAGAAAATATGACTTCCTGGATTTGTGAAGGACAAATTTACCAAGTTGAAATTCCGGCAGAAACTAAGAGGGTTCTTAAGTAATTAAATAAGAAAAATTACCAACAGATTCAACTTATTGAACCTAAAATCAACTTTTTCATTTCAAACGACTGTAAAATATCCTTTGCCTGCTCCCAATGGATTAAGAACGAGGAAGAAAGCAGACAGGATCCGTGAACCACCTCCAGATTCATCATTGCCGTTAGTTCCTAAGATGCTTTGAGTTTTATCCAAACTGCATTTGTCTTTAAAATGTATTTCTTCCTACTTGCAGAACTATTTGTAAAATATAAATTTTGATAATAAATTTGTTTTGCTGCGTTTTGAAGACTCTGCTTAAAGCTGCCCTTGTTCAAAATTTGATCTGAGGCAACGCTGTAGCGTAGCGTATAGTAAAGCCCATAAAGCTTCAATTTTTCATTTGTTCAAAGTAGTCCAAAAGTCAAACAGCTATAACTCAGGGGTTGATAAATTCTCCACATCCCCTGGTGTATATATTTAAATATATAAGATTTTTGTGGAAGGGGTGGCCATGTAAACTTTGGAAGGGGCTCATTCGATTGGAAATTAAAAATTCTAGTTCTGGTGGGGGGTTCAACCTCAAAAACGTAGTTATTTGGTCTTTGGACAATTTTGAACAAAATGGCTATGTCAAAATTTTGACCAAATGCATTTGGGGTAAAAGGACATGGGAGGGGTTAGCTGATTGCCTTTCGGTTAAATTGTCGTCTAAAAGGTCACGTCGGAGCAATACAATGCCAAGATGTGGTAATTTATTTATCATTATGTCTTATGTTATTGTCGCCGCTAGACTACGACTACTATTGAACTAGCCAAGGTCAACATGAATCGATTGTAGCACTGAATCTAGACTATGAATTACTGCCCTGATCTAGGCTGTGCCTCAAATTGTAGATATACTATGCACTGCAAATGCATTGCAATTTTTTGAGTGGGGAATTGAATGTGAGCGAGCGAACAGCTTGGCAATAGCAGCTTATTGCAAAAATGTTTTTATAGCACTGGGCCTCAAATTTTATAGCCTCAAATGATATGAAGCATGCCAACTGTCCGACTTTGCGAGGGTGAAAAGATTTGTACACTTCCAAATGTTTAAAGAATATTACGAAACAGTGACAGATATTGCAAAAATGATAATTTAAAAATAAAATGCTGATTAATTATATACTATTAGCTCAAAGATGAAGGAGGAAAATTCCAGCGTCAGCAATTTGTCATTTGTTAAGCGAAGTTAAAGAAGAAGAGATCACGATAGGTTGGAATCCAAGGTCCAGAAAGGAGCCGGGTTTCCTAGACGGTTACGGAACATTTAAAACCAGTCGACCGTTCAATCTGCAACCTTTTCAAACGTAGAAACTTCCGGAATGATAACTTGGATATGTGTAGGTGTAACTTCTGTCTGTTTTAAATTAGGCTGTCTGTAAACCATGAACAACTACATCTAACTACGCACTACATTTTGTCACACGAAAAAGCGAGTGCCATAAATTTTAAAGCTGAATAAGATTTATTTTCTGTAAAAGACCCTTATTCACTGGTTGCTTTCACATATCCTTATTTACTTCATAAAATATAAGGGAGTTTAAAGTTTACAAAATTAGGTTACAGATCATTTTTTAAATCTTTCTTGCCAAACTTGTCATCTCTCATAAAATCAGCTTTAGGATCTCCCTTCAGGATGATTGATAAGGAATATAGCAAGTAAACTTAATGCATTATTTTGATGGGTGATACCGCCAGATGCACCGTTGTGTGATTTATTAAAACAAGACTAAAACGCATGGGACAATCAGCGAATGCGAACACACTTTCTATGCCTTTGGTCAACAAAATGAAAGCACTGCTAACTTAGAGGGTTCGCCGTCTTGCCACAATCCCCCCCCCTCCATACACTACTGTTTTGTGAATACTTGTATGAGAGTCACGATTGTGATTTAGTTTTACACTTTGTATTTTTCTGTAAAAGGATATAATTTTATTAAAATTTTAAGGAACACTACATGCCTTGTGACGAACCCTAGATATTGGAATACTAGACATTGAAATTCTTTGTAACCTGACAATCTGTCTCCATACTCTCCATTCCTTCCGCCGCATGATTTTACTCTGCTTAAGGCTTATGATCCCTGCGGGCATGCGATTTTGCGATAAGCCTACAGCTGTAACTTACACCGTAAGGACAAGGTACTTATCAGGTTATATCAACGCATTCGGCAGGCTCAGGTGCATCCGCCCATCAAGCTATATATATCATGTTTCTTCCGCTTTTTTTAAAGTTATTTAAACTTACTTAAAAAGCAAAACAAAAAAATGTCGAACATGGATATAAAAATATATAAAAAGTAAAAAAACATGTTTTCTAACATATTTTTTATTCTAAAAAAGGGCGAAGTAAGTTCCAAAGATGTAATTTGGCAGAGAGTGGAGCTGAAATGGAGCTACTGAATAATAGCAAAATTGCCGTCGTTCTTTGAAACATTAGGTTTGGCAGAAAAATAACATACCAAAAACTTTTCAAACTTTAGAGGAGGGGGATTTTTGTACTATTTTTTTTAATTCGTCACTGGAAATACAAAAAAAGCCCTTTTCAATGAAAAGCCAAGAAAATGGTGTTTTCAGAGTCAACGGGGGAAGGAGGGGAATATTTGGCGGCAAAAACATGTATGAAGCAGTTAATGATAAAAGTTAGGAATTCATAGCATAAGGAACACAAATTTAAATACAGGTCTTTTAACTCATGCTGATTTTTTTCCTCCAGAATGTCAGATACCTCCAAAGAAGAGACCCGAGGCGCATGCTCTGGCCTGCGAGCAGAACTGAAAGCTTGTATGCTGGCTACTGATTGTGTGAAGATGATCGCAAAACACCGAAACAGTGCATCATGGAAAATGATCCGTCTATACCAGACGTATGCCATGGACTAAGAAAATCTTTTTTTGATTGTAAACGGTCTCTATTAGACAACAGACAAAGGTTCAGAGGAAGAAAGGGCTATTAACATTGTTATGTTGAATAGTTGTACAATTTAAATTTAGAAAATATGCTATAGTATTTCTATTAATCTGTGCTTCTTATGTTTGTTTTAACTTAAATAGGGAAGTTAAAAGATTTTGATTTTTGCATTTATAACGGAAATATATAAAAACCATAGGTAAATACTGTGTTTGGGACAAGAACGTTAATTGTTTTCTACCGTGGGTTCATATAGATGGTGACACAGGAACTACATTCGCTTGTCACAGCAAATTAATTGCCAACGTTACCAATTGTAGGTGCTTTTATCAAAGATTTATTGGAGTTGAAAAAATCAATTTTCATCTTGCAACTGCGCAGTTTATTCGGCAATTTTATGAAAAACAAGCGTGAAAGATGAGAGGGATTGTGTAATTGAAAATGGCTGTAAAAATTGTGTGGCGTAAAAATCCTCGGGAAGTTGACACCAACTTAAGTTGCATACTGACGCAACAGCTGGATGTTGCCAATCAAAGCGCCTTTTTTTTTGTTTGAATCTAGGGTTAAGCTACTTTTTTTTCGGAAGTTTAGTCAGAATCTTCTATCGCCTATAATTTTTCTATAAAGACTTTTTTGCTTGTTTCGCAAAATTGTTTTGTTGCGTTTTTAGTGCACACAGTTGGGAGATTTTCCTGGCCGGTAAAAGTTAACAGGTCAAAACGAAAATTTAAAGGTACTAAAAAAAGGATCATATTCATAAATTCTGTAACAGAAATTATTACGAATAAAAAAAGAACAATTTAACCCAAATTTCACCGAAAAAAACCTGTTCAAAAACCATGGGTGAGGAAAAAAATTCCACCTGAATTGGAAACTCAGTGTGTACAGTCATATATAACATGTATATATTTATACATTTATTTCAAACATTTCGTTTTTTCGTAGAAAAATAGATCTGATTGTGTACCTCCTTGGGATTATTGACATAATCTTCGTTCTTTAAAATCGCACTTCAATAAGCGTCAAAAGCCAGCGTAAGACTGGAAGACAAAAGTAAGGCTGGAACTTTGTAAGTAAAAACAGTTTTTACCATCAATTATAAGTGCAACTTTTGAAAAGATCTAGCTTTTCATAAGCTATAATGGTAGTTCTGACCTCCCTTGTGCCTGGGGCCAAATCTTGATTAGCCCCTCCCCCTTGCCGCCCACAAAATTTTTAGGCCAAATTAAAACAGTAAATTATTTACTAACAAAATAATTTTCAATTTATTAATTAATTAATAATTTTTTTTTATTTTATTATTCAAATTGTTCAATTATTACTAATTAATTTAGTTATTATTTAATTAATTCAGTTAATTATTATTATTTAATCTTTTTTCAGTTTTAAACTATTTTTACTTTATTAATCAATTAATATTTATTAACTATATTATTTATTAACTGCGCCCTCTAATTTATAAATAAAATTTCAAAATTACAAAATTATTATAACAGTTAGATTATTTGTTTGAAATTTTGCGCCCCTAAAATTTCTGCACCCAGGGCAAGTGCCCCCTCTGCCCCTTCCCTAAAACCGCCTCTGTGCAAAGCTATGTTTAGTAGTTTTTCTTTAATACATTGGTCTAATTGGTTTGGAATTAGATGTGTCGAGGACCTTCTATAAGATTTTATTTGTAATATGATAAGATATAAACAGTAAATGTAGCTGTATTCTGGATAGATTCAGGCTATCGACTGTAGCCTTAGGTTCACACAGAGGTTCCAAAAGGAACAAAATTTGCCTACCCCCTCAATTTAATTGCCAATCTCAAAAATTACATTTGCCTTGTCAAGCAATTTATCAAGATACGAAAATTCAACTTATGTTAAGCAACATAGTAATTTTTCCAGCATTTTTTTTAACACAAGAGCAACAGCAATGGAAGACACGATTAGCATTGAAAATGATCTGACTGAGAAGCTCATTATGACTATCCAGTTTAATACAGTTAATTGTGAGAAAAGGACATTAAAAGGCGGTTTTGGTTCGAAAGCATGTGACTAAAACATCATCCTGATCCATTTCAACCACGCTCTTTCAACATTGAATATTTCCCAGTAATTGCTGAGCGACTTGAAAATACTATGTGGACAAATGAATACAATAATGAAGTAAAAAAAAAGTTTCAGCAATTAAATAATAAAAAGAACAAAAACGTAAAACTTTAGGTTTCAGAGGCATATGAAAGTTTTTTTTTACTAATAAAGATGGCTTAATAAGAGATAACACTGCCTTTTCATTTATGAATAAACTGAAATCAAAATATTTGAAAGGGGCAAAACTTTCAATAAGACAGCGAACTTTGGCTTTAGTTCTTAACGGGGGAAAAAGGAAAGACAAATGAAAAAAATCAAGGAACACATCCATAAGAAATTGGGAATAAACAGAGGCGTTAAACAAAAAAAGGAAATAAGCTCACACCTGATAAAGTAGAGTCTATCAGGTGTTATAAATAACTATAAAAAGTTATCTTTAAACTGGCTCTATATAATTCATGCACAAACATAAGAAAGAGTAACAGTCATACACTATTATGTACATCGGATCTTTATCTCTGGTATGGCATTCTAGCAAAATGATAACAAGCAGACTTATACAACAATATGTTGCACTCACCTTGCCTTGTGCTTGGGCTTGAAATGTCATATTGGACTTGTTTGAAAACAACAACTGAAGTTTATTAGGTCTGAGTCTCCTTCATTTTTATTATTTATCTTTTTTATAGCATCTGCGTTTTCTTTTCATATTTTTATATGGGTTTGATTGTTTAATGTAGTTTTTCTCTTGTTATATTTTTTTCAATTCTTAGAGGCTTTCGAACATGAAGTCCAAATATTCGGACGTTAACTTTTATTTGTATCGAATTTTTTTTCTTCCAAAGTTCACTGCCTTATGAAAACTTTTACCCGTTTTCAATTTGTTTTTATTTCTATTCAATTATAAAAATAACTACAATTTTAATTTCTACATTTTAAAA
The DNA here is from genome assembly GCF_049724085.1 of Artemia sp. Qi Xiang Cuo. Classification (NCBI taxonomy): domain Eukaryota; kingdom Metazoa; phylum Arthropoda; class Branchiopoda; order Anostraca; family Artemiidae; genus Artemia; species Artemia sp. Qi Xiang Cuo. The sequence continues at coordinate 33,407,806 of NC_142794.1, forward strand.
TAACGCCTTCATTGACAATCGGCAGTTGAACGCCAGATCATTCGAATGTCAGAATTTGCGTTTCCATCGCTGACAAAATATGTACATCGAGATGTCCAGTAGGACCGAACTCTAGAAGGAATTTTTTTTTTTTTAGTTATCCACACATATACAATATAAAATCTGACACAAACAAAATGCGTTTAGGCAGAATAGTGACGCCCCTTAGAATAGTTCCGATAGTTTAACACAACCCCTAGATGATTTTCCGTGGTTCTCTAGATGTCACATTGATTGTCCAAGACACTCAAACTGCCTTCTCTGTGTTTCACTAGCATGACTAGCACTGCTGTTTTTCTCTCAAAGATTGCTGCCCTCCCTGACAATCAAACGAAGCATCTCGCATTGAAAAGAAAGAATTTCAACGCCACATTTGGATACTATGAGTCTCTAGAGGACCAGGAAATGTGGGGGTCTAGAGGATTCCCACAGCCACTGAGTTGTAAAATTATAAAATTTTTTATAAATTTAACTTTAAGTTTTAAAATTTGCCCATTGTTTACGTATAATATTTGTTATTTGGAAGTTTACGGACATTTTTCGGGTGGGGGGGGGGATTTTCTTCTGGGAGGATTTTCTAATGGCAAAATTTTCCTTGGGGAAGGAAGTTTCCGAGGGGTAAACTTTTCAGGGGAATTTTACACGGGGGGAATTTGCTAGAATTCCTGTAAGAAGTTCTTTTTCTTTGTTTTACTTTCTCTAAACCGACTCAATTTTACGTGTGGAAATCTTAAGGGTAAATATCGGTGGTAAATTTTCACCGGGATTGAATTGCCTGGCGCCCTAGACAATCTTTCCATAGGAGGGTATTAACTTTTTTTTATTAGGTCAGAAACAGTTTTTACTCTCTTAGTTTCAATTTGGCCAATTTGGCGAAACTATGAAAACGTAAGGTTAAAGAGTTTCACATTTTACCATATTCGGCAGAGAAAATTCAGTTGGATTTCGGAAAGAAGAGAGCAATAAGATTAAAATCTTTTGCGAAATTCAGCCCCATTTTCGACTTTTTTTTTCATATTTGTGGAACGATTTTAGATTTTGATTCGTCTTTAACTATATTTAATAGCAGAACGTATCAATACGAGATTCCTTCAAAGAATTTATAAATTTTATTATTGAGCTTTGGACCTTCTCTGCCGAATCTTGGAATTGGTATCCAAATCGGATTAGTTTTGGATTCTTGGTCCGAATTTTACCAATTATCAAAAAGTTTGGGGTGCTGCTCCCCCTCCTTTCCAAGGACCTTCCCCGTTAGAATGGAGATAGAAGGCAGCTCTCCCTTGTACTTAAATTCATTACGGCTTTTATTGTTCAAATCTTGTCCTAGTTAGTGCCCTTAAACTGGGTCTGATATAAATGCTATGTGGCAGGCCTTTTTACAAGATGTTGTTGTTTGTAGTTTTTTTTTCCCCGGTTCCCCAGATAAACCGAGTCCTTGGCTTCTTCTGTTTTCTGCTGTACAGGAAGAGCAAAAACTGCTTCACTATTTTGACACACTTTCGGTTGAAAGGTATGATGCTGTGATTACTGGATTGCATGGAGTAAGACAAAAGTTATCATGAAACCACAGACAAAGAGGGAAGCGAATATAGGCTACCGTTTATTGAAAAGTAAGAGATTAAAAGTCTTAAAGAATACTCTTGATCCCATAGATTCTTCAGTTTAGTCTTTGAGTTTAAAGATTTTCTTTGAATTTAAATTTGTCATTATGTAGCACCTGCCCTTGAAGTTCTAGAGGGCTTTAATAAACGCACATGTTTGTTCAAATTTGAACGGTACGTCACCCAGGGTGTTTTGAACAGGTTTGAAACATCTTACTAATAAGAAAAAATCGGTGGCGCGTCGTCGATTTCCCTAAATATCTGCTATTCGCCGGTGAAAAGAAAGCCTGCGTGGCGTCGGGTTCTGTCAGCCACTCCCCCCTCCTCCACAAAGAGATTCACAGATACATACAGCAATAGCATTCGTAAACCTTTATGGTCGTAATTTACGGTATCATAAACCTCCAATCGTGACCTACTTCAACAACGACTAAGGCTAAGGTAAGGCTTTCCTTATATAATTCCCGCTTAAAAAGTTAATCGCAATTTACATAATTTGCAGAATCATAAACCTTTAATCGTAACCTAAATAAGTGATGACTAAAGCTAAGGCATTCCTAATTTAACAATTAAAAATGTTGATAATCGGGTTTTATTTGTACAAGAGAAACTTTATCCATAAAGCACTGAAAATCACAAGAATAAATAAGAATACTCTACTGAGGAATATTATATTGATGACATGTATTTCGGGAGTAAATGCTCTTGGACATCTTTCCTTTTTTCTAATGGGAATGGTTTTTATTAGCCTACGAATAACTGAGCATCCTTTGAAGTCTTATTAGAACACATTTTCCATTTTCTGGCCAGGTTTCAACAGCTTTTTCTTATTTTGTTCAGGCTTCTCTTTTTTTGGAAGAAATTTGGCTTTCTTCGCTAAATTGTCGCGCAAGAAATCCTTCTCGCCTCTTGGATCATAACATATGATGTCTGGATTTTTGTTCACGATGTTTGCCGCGTGCCTTGCACCTAGATCAGCCTGTTCGTTGTCTGCTATTCCCATGTGGGCTGGTACCCGCATAAACCTTAAAACTTTTAGCTTTTTTGAAGCTCTCATAGCTGTATCTTGAATGCGTCGTATTAATGTTTCTCTTTTGTGAGCCTTGACACTCATTAGCGATTCTAAGCCAGACAGCGCGTCTGTACAAATGACGACAGAATCACCCAACTTCCAGGTCGAGTCTAAAATCAGCAAAAGCGCTTCCAAGAGGCCTTGTAACTCTGCTTGAATTGCTTTTTCGCATTGAATTTTTCGGATTTTGATTCGCCCTAGTTCAGGAATAGCTACTGCACATCCAGCGACTCCTTCTCCTAATGCTGTGCCATCTGTGAAGATTTTCACAAATTCTTCATACTTCTCCATTGCCTTTTTATAGTCACGTCGACGTTGCATTATTTTGGTTTCAGCTTTGAGGTGCTTAATACAAGGGTCGAGCAGCTTCTCTATTTCTTTTGCCCGAAGAGCAGCTTTCTCTTTTCTCTCCATAATACCATCTGTCAGCTCAGCTGTAAATGCCCCGAAAATAAGCATAAATCTTTCGCACTCTTTTTCGTAGACCTCTGTCCCCACCTCATTTTCACTTGTTATTTTTTTCCTCACTATTTTTACTTTGGGCTTTCCAAAACAGAACCCAACTAAATTACAGTCATTCAGATCTGTGTATGTATCCTTGTGTACTGGAAAACCAGTCTTTTGATGAATTGAAGTACGACCACCCTGTGGCTGGCAAAGGGATTCATTTAAAGACATTGTATTTTACTTGATTGAATGTTCAAAATTATATGATACAAAAATAATTCTGATCGGTCCTATATGCAGTAAGTGACGTCATGCAGGACGTCACAACTTTACCTCAATACCAACAAACTGTAGCCCTGGCCCTTGCACGCTTACTATCATGGCGTCACTTTTTGAAGAACATGACGTCAGTTTAGATTGAATTCCTGAAGTTTTTCTTGAAGTAAAAAAACACAGCAAAACTAAACAAACTCCCCTTTTGAGATGTTCATGTCAATTCCCAAGTTAGCGTCCATTTAGCAATGCATTTTAATGACAGACTGCTTGATAGTGGTTTTTATAAAGAAAAACTTCAAAAAATACATCAAATATGTGTTTGGGAAAATATAGCCTAGTTATTATCTTGCTCTTTTTTTTATTATTTAGTAATTTATCCTAAATTGCTTACTTTTAGTGATATACTTGATATTTCGAGGGATATGAGTTAAAGGTAACTATTTCAGTCTGTTATAGCCTTTTGTGATGACCTTTTCTTTTAGTTTTTGAATACTATTATGATAGAATTTATATTTTATAGATTGTATGATAAACTTTTTTTTTTAATAAAGTATACGATTTTTTCTATCTAAATAAGTTTAAGTTTTTGTAAATTAAATTTTCGTAAGTTTTTTAACATTATTATTTTAATTTATTTTGTCTTTATTTATTTTTTTTTTTCTGTTGAAGATTTATTTTAAACAAAATTTCGATTAGTTAATGATATTTTCATTTAAAGAAAAAATGGAAAAGTTTATAATTATTTAGCATTTATTTTGGTAAAGTGCTTGTGATTATTCTTTTTCAGTAGGGGAGAGGGGGGCCATATCGAACGATTTTTGCTTTTCCTGCTGCTGTAAGCTTATTTTTCAACCAAAAGACCCGGTTTTCTCGGAGAATGGAAAGCAGATACTAAGGGTTATATAGTGATTTTATGAAAATTTTAGGAATCAAGGTAAAGCTTTCACCACCCTAAAACCAGTAGCCTCTCACTCGTTCAGAATAGCCCCCACCACGGGGCGAAAGCGGATAGCGTAGGGGCTAATCTGGACGGGATAAATATTACAGCTATTTATTTGAAAAACAACGTAAAAAACACAAAATGACCAGATTTTCAACTATATAAGCATAAATGGACAAATTCGTCACTTAACATTGTAGGCAGAGAGGTCGTATCCAAATACTAGGCATCTCACTTACCTTCCAGTTCCTCCTGTGAACTGAAGGACTCGGTGTCTAAGCTCAATATCAGTTTGGTCTAACTCTGCTCTATCAATTCGCTCAGGGAATATAAATTTCTCGCCACTTCTGCGCAGAAAATTCACCGTAGCGCATTCGTTCCTAATTTTTACGATTTCTCCTGTATATAAAATTGCAGAATTTCCTTTTTTTTCAACAGAGAAATTCACTAAAACAAAATCTCCGAGACTGTATTCCATTGTTTCGTTTTCATGCTCACTCCCGATGTGAAGTGACTCATCTGAGTCTTCATTCGCCCCAGTAGTAAACTAGTATTCATATCTAAACCCCGGGGCGGGGGTGATCTTATTCGGCGGGGCGGTCGTCAAGTGTGATGGTACCGGTGACTTGTCCGAAGCTTTTGCCTGAGCTTCAAGCTGTTTTTTTTCTGGAGTGTCTGTCAGGATCCTGGTTCTTCCGCGCCTCCTAGCGCCGCACACCTGCCGCACAAAGGTGGTTTTGGGATACGGCCAACCTAGTAAGAGACGATCACGTCCAATGTTAAGAAATATAAAAACCCATAGTTCCTAACAAAGGAGTCAGATCAAAACAAAAAGTACACCATTAGAACCGCCTTGTCCGAAACCCCTGTATAGGAAACTTTCTGTCCCTTGGCTTGAACAGCAAGGGAAATATATTGGCTTGAAAATCAAGAAAATTGACTTTAACCACGTTATTCTCCCCAAACGGGATTTTTTTTTTTTTTTTTTTTTTTTTTCTTTTCCACAGATAGCTTGGCACTGGAACATCGTAGAGGGTTGTTCAATAGCTCATTTTAAAGGAAATTAATTGGGTTAAAAATCTATAGTAACTAAAATAAATTATTTCTAAAAGAGAATAAATTTTTCCACCAAAAACTGCATTTTTGATGTCTTTTCACACTGCAGTCTTTCAAACATAATCGTATACCAGCGGTAAGATTTGAACCCACGCCTCCGAAGAGACTGGTGGCTAACACCAGTGTCTTGGACCACTCGGCCAGGCTGCCTCTCATAAATAAATATATATGTGAATTTGGGTTGCAGCAGTAGCTAGCAACCTAGTAAGAGACGATCAGTCCCATGCTAAGAAATATAACAAAACTCCTAAAAATAGAGTAAGATCAAAACAAAAGTACATCATTAGAACTACCTTGTCTGAAACCCTACTAGATAAATAATGAATGTCGTAGCTTTATATTAGAGCTATGACGTGAATAGAAAAACACGAAATTATATTGTTGTTTCTGATGACGTCATCAAATAATATCATTGCGCCTTGACGTCAATAAAATCATTACGCCGTGACGTCATAATTACTACTTAAGAACGACACAGATGTAAATTCTCTCATTCTTGATTAGAATAATGGTTAGATCGAAGCAAGCTATACGCAATTTGAAAAAACAGTACTACACAAACAACAGAGATAGTATCTTGAAAAGAGAAAAGCAAAGGTATTTAACCGACCAGGCGCATCGAGAAATAAAAATTGAGAGAGAAAAACAAAGGTATTCAACCAACCAGGCGTATCGAGAAGTAATAATTGAGAGAGCAAAACAAAGGTATTCAACCGACCAGGCGTATCGAGAAGTAATAATTGAGAGAGCAAAACAAAACAGCAAGATGTGTTATCACAATGATGAAGATTATAGACATGCAAAAATTGAAACAGCCAAACAAAAGATCAAGGAGCGTTACTGGGGTGACAAAATCTATAATGAAAAAATTAAATTCTCTGCGAGGTTGTACCGAAGAACGCATAAGGACAAAGGGAAAAATTACATTCAGAAATACAAGAAGATGGCAAAAATGCAGGCTGATCTTTGTAAATTGAGAAACATTTTACGCATGTTTTATCGGGATCACAAAAAGTATTCAAAATTACAGATTAAAATTCTCTTTGAAAGAGCGGATGCTGTTGAAAAGTCGGCTAGAAATTCCTTGGCAAAGCTTCATAGTAATATCCAAAAGAAATTACAGTAAAGAACGATCTCTCTCCCATAGTAACTGATATGTTACATTAAAAGACGATCATTGGAATAAAAATATATTGCATGCATTGGACTTAGTTAGCTACTTGATCATTTGAGGTTCGTCTCTTACTATTTCAAAGAAGAAAATGCCGTAGGCTTTTTCCTGTTTGTAATATTTTACAATAAAGAACGAACTCTTGGCTATACAAACTTGTATAGTGGGACATAAGGATCGATCATTAAAGGTGTTAGTCATTGGTGCTTTTTTGGTCACCGGCAGCACGGTGGCTCAGAGACTTTCTTTCAAATATAAAATATATCCGGGTTGCAGCGGTAGCTAGCAACCTAGTAAGAGACGATCAAGTCCAATGTTAAGAAATATAAAAACCCATAGTTCCTAAAAAAGGAGTCAGATCAAAACATTATCCGGGTTGCAGCGGTAGCTAGCAACCTAGTAAGAGACGATCACGTCCAATGTTAAGAAATATAAAAACCCATAGTTCCTAACAGAGGAGTCAGATCAAAACAAAAAGTACACCATTAGAACCGCCTTGTCCGAAATCCCTGTATAGGAAACTTTCAGTCCCTTGGCTTGAACAGCAAGGGGAATATATTGGCTTGAAAATCAAGAAAAGTGGCAGCTACTACAACATTCTGCCTAAACGGGATATTTTTTTATTTTTTTCTTTTTTTCTTTTGTATCCAGAGATAGCTTGGCACTGGAACATCGTAGAGAGTTGTTCAATGGCTCATTTTAAAGGACATTAATTGGGTTAAAAATCCGGGTTGCAGCGGTAGCTAGCAACCTAGTAAGAGACGATCACGTCCAATGTTAAGAAATATAAAAACCCATAGTTCTTAAAAAAAGAGTCAGATCAAAACAAAAAGTACACCATTAGAACCACCTTGTCCGAAACCCCTGTATATTAAAATTTCGGTCCCTGAGCTTGAACAGAAAGGTAAATATATGTGCTTTAAAATCTATAAAAGGGGCAGCTAATACACCATTCTGCCAAAACGGGTTATTTTTTTATTTTTTTTTTTGTTTTTTTTTCTTGTTTCTTTTACACAGATAGCTTGGCACTGGAACCTCGTAAAGGGTTGTTCAATAGCGCATTTTAAAGGAAATTAATTGGGTTAAAAATCTATAGTAACTAAAATAAATTATTTCTAAAAGAGAATAAATTTTTCCACCAAAAACTGCATTTTTGATGTCTTTTCACACTGCAGTCTTTCAAACATAATCGTATACCAGCGGTAAGAATTGAACCCACGCCTCTGAAGAGACTGGTGGCTAACACCAGTGCCTTGGACCACTCGGCCAGGCTGCCTCTCATAAATAAATATATAAGTGAATTTGGGTTGCAGCAGTAGCTAGCAACCTAGTAATAGACGATCAGTCCAATGCTAAGAAATATAAAAACCCAAAACTCCTAAAAATAGAGTCAGATCAAAACAAAAGTACATCATTAGAAATGCCTTGTCTGAAACCCTACTAGATAAATAATGAACGTCATCATAGTTTTATATTAGAGCTATGACGTGAATAGAGTGACGTCATAATTATATAATAATTACAGTAAAGAACGTTCTCTCTCCCATAATAACTGATATGTTACATTAAAAGACGATCATTGGAATATAGTAAAGAACGAACTCTTGCCCTTATATAATAAAGAACGACCTTTTGCCTATACTAAATTTTATAGGCCACTTAACTATAGTATAGGTAATATATAGTATATAGTAACAAATGTACATCATTAGAACTACCTTGTCTGAAACCCTACTAGATCAATAATGAATATCAGTCATCATAGTTTTATATTAGAGTTATCTGGGTTGCAGCGGTAGCTAGCAACCTAGTAAGAGACGCTCTCGTCCAATGCTAAGAAATATAAAAACCCCTAACTCCTAAATCCAGGTTGCAGCGGTAGCTAGCAACCTAGTAAGAGACGATCACGTCCAATGTTAAGAAATATAAAAACCCATAGTTCCTAAAAAAGGAGTCAGATCAAAACAAAAAGTACACCATTAGAACCGCCTTGTCCGAAACCCCTGTATAGGAAACTTTCTGTCTCTTGGCTTGAACAGCAAGGGAAATATATTGGCTTGAAAATCAAGAAAATTGACTTTAACCACGTTATTCTCCCCAAACGGGATAGCTTGGCACTGGAAAATCGTAGAGGGTTGTTCAATAGCTCATTTTAAAGGAAATTAATTGGGTTAAAAATCTATAGTAACTAAAATAAATTATTTCTAAAAGAGAATAAATTTTTCCACCAAAAACTGCATTTTTGATGTCTTTTCACACTGCAGTCTTTCAAACATAATCGTATACCAGTTATTATAATAAAGATCGAACTCTTCCCTATACTAACTTGCATACGCAACTTCACTATAGTTATATTAAAGGACGATCATTAGAAAAGCACATCATTGAATATATTGGACTGAGTTAGTTTTTCAGTTCCGGGTTGCAGCGGTAGCTAGCAACCTAGTAAGAGACGATCACGTCCAATGTTAAGAAATATAAAAACCCATAGTTCCTAAAAAAGGAGTCAGATCAAAACAAAAAGTACACCGTTAGAACCGCCTTGTCCGAAACCCCTGTTTAGGAAACTTTCTGACCCTTGGCTTGAACAGCAAGGGAAATATATTGGCATGAAAATCAAGAAAATTGACTTTAACCACGTTAGTCTCCCCAAACGGTTACATAAAGGCTCGATTATCGAATTTAAGCTGAAACTAAGTAAAGGACCGTTATGCCTCCATATATTCACAGTGATGTATAAGATTTTCCATTATCGGGTTGCAGCGGTAGCTAGCAACCTAGTAAGAGACGATCACGTCCAATGTTAAGAAATATAAAAACCCATAGTTCCTAACAGAGGAGTCAGATCAAAACAAAAAGTACACCATTAGAACCTGCCTTGTCTGAAACCCCTGTATAGGAAACTTTCTGTCCCTTGTTACTATATAAGAAGCGTCAGAACTGTATATGTTCTCATTCAGAATTACATAATGGTTTCAATCAAGCAAGCTGCACGCAAGTTAAAAAAACAGTACTATACAAACAACAGAGATAGTATCTTGAAAAGAGAAAAGCAAAGGTATTCAACCGACCAGGCGTATCGAGAAGTAAAAATTTAGCAGGCTAGACAAAAGATCAAGGAGCGTTATCACAATGATAAAGATTACAGAGAAGCAAGAATTGAGCAGGCTAGACAAAAGAGCAAGATGTGTTATCACAATGATGAAGATTATAGACATACAAAAATTGAGACAGCAAAACAAAAGTTCAAGGATAATAATAAAGAACGAACTCTTGCCTATACTAATTATAGTAAAGAACGGACTCTTGCCCTTATCCGGGTTGCAGCGGTAGCTAGCAACCTAGTAAGAGACGATCACGTCCATTGTTAAGAAATATAAAAACCCATATTTCCTAACAAAGGAGTCAGATCAAAACAAAAAGTACACCATTATAACTGCCTTATCTGAAACCCCTATATAGTAAACTTTCTGTCCCTTGGCTTGCACAGCATGGGAAATATATTGGCTTGAAAATCAAGAAAAGTGACAGCTACTACAACATTCTGCCTAAATGGGATATTTTTTTTCTTTTGTTTCCAGAGATAGCTTGGCACTGGATCATCGTAGAGAGTTGTTCAATAGCTCATTTTGAAGGAAATTAATTGGGTTAAAATCCGGGTTGCAGCAGTTGCTAGCAACCTAGTAAGAGACGATCACGTCCAATGTTAAGAAATTTAAAAACCCATAGCTCCTAAAAAAGGAGTCAGATCAAAACAAACAGTACACCATTAGAACCACCATGTCCGAAACCCCTGTACAGTAAACTTTCTGTTATTTGGCTTGAACAACAAGGGAAATATATTGGCTTGAAAATCAAGAAAAGTGGCGGCTACTACAACATTCTGCCTAAACGGCATATTTTTTTTTCTTCTTTTCCACAGATAGCTTGGCACTGGAATATTGTCGAGAGTTGTTCAATGGCTCATTTAAAGAAAATTAATTGGGTTAAAAATCTTTGGTAACTAAAATAAATTATTTCTAAAAGAGAATAAATTTTTCCACTAAAATTACAGTAAAGAACGACCTCTTGCCTCTACTAAATTTTAAAAAAGAACGACCTCTTGCCTATACTAAGTTTTATATGCCACTTAATTATAGTATAGGTTAGTAATTCAACAGATAGCTTGGCACTGGAACATCGTAGTAAGTTGTTCAATGGCTCATTTTAAAGGAAATTACTGGGGTTAAAAATCTTTTGTAATTAAAAAAAATACTTTTATTACATTAAGAAACGACGATCACGTAGCGGTAGCTAGCAACCTAGTAAAAGACGATCACGTCCAATGTTAAGAAATATAAAAACCCATAGCTCCTAAAAAAAGAGTCAGATCAAAACAAAAAGTACACCATTAGAACCGCCTTATCCAAAACCCCTGTATAGTAAACTTTCTGTCCCTTGGCTTGAACAGCAAGGGAAATATATTGGCTTGAAAATCAAGAAAAGTGGCAGCTACTACAACATTCTTCCTAAACGGGATATTTTTTTTCTTTATTTTCCAGAGATAGCTTGGCACTGGAACATCGTAGAGAGTTGTTCAATAGCTCATTTTAAAGGAAATTAATTGGGTTACAAATCTATAGTAATTAAAATAAATTGTTTCTAAAAGATTATGGTAAAGAACGACCCTTAACCCATGTTAATTGATCCGGGTTGCTGTTACATTAAACAACGGTCATTGAAATAACAAACCATTGCATACATTGGACTTAATTAGCTACTTGATTGTTTGAAGTTCGTCTCTTACTATTTCAAAGAAGAAAAAGCCGTAGGCTTTTTCCTGTTTGTAATCCAGGTTGCAGCGGTAGCTAGCAACCTAGTAAGAGACGATCACGTCCAATGTTAAGAAATATAAAAACCCATAGGTCCTAACAAAGGAGTCAGATCAAAACAAAAAGTACACCATTAGAACCACCTTGTCCGAAACCCCTGTATAGGAAACTTTCTGTCCCTTGGCTTGAACAGCAAGGGAAATGTATTGGCTTGAAAATCTAGAAAATTGACTTTAACCACGTTATTCTCCACAAACAAGATATTTTTTTCTTTTTTTCTTTTTTTTGTATCCAGAGATAGCTTGGCACTGGAACATCGTAGAGGGTTATTCAATAGCTCATTTTAAAGTAAATTAATTGGGTTAAAAATCTATAGTAACTAAAATAAATTATTTCTAAAAGAGAATAAATTTGTCCACCAAAAACTGCATTTTTGATGTCTTTTTATAAAAATGTCTTTTCACACTGCAGTCTTTCAAACATAATCGTATACCAGCGGTAAGATTTGAACCCACTCCTCCGAAGAGACTGGTGGCTAACACCAGTGTCTTGGACCACTCGGCCAGGCTGCCTCTCATAAATAAATATATATGAGAATTTGGGTTGCAGCAGTAGCTAGCAACCTAGTAAGAGACGATCAGTCCCATGCTAAGAAATATAACAAAACTCCTAAAAATAGAGTAAGATCAAAACAAAAGTACATCATTAGAACTACCTTGTCTGAAACCCTACTAGATAAATAATGAATGTCGTAGCTTTATATTAGAGCTATGAAGTGAATAGAAAAACACGAAATTATATTGTTGTTTCTGATGACGTCATGAAATAATATCATTGCGCCTTGACGTCAATAAAATCATTACGCCTTGACGTCATAATTACTACTTAAGAACGGCACAGATGTAAACTCTCTCATTCTTGATTAGAATAATGGTTAGATCGAAGCAAGCTATACGCAATTTGAAAAAACAGTACTACACAAACAACAGAGATAGTATCTTGAAAAGAGAAAAGCAAAGGTATTCAACCGACCAGGCGCATCGAGAAGTAAAAATTGAGAGAGCAAAACAAAGGTATTCAACCGACCAGGCGTATCGAGAAGTAATAATTGAGAGAGCAAAACAAAGGTATTCAACCGACCAGGCGCATCTAGAAGTTATAATAGAGAGAGAAAAAAAAAGGTATTCAACCGACCAGGCGTATCGAGAAGTAAAAATTGAGAGAGAAAAACAAAGGTATTCAACCGACCAGGCGTATCGAGAAGTAATAATTGAGAGAGCAAAACAAAACAGCAAGATGTGTTATCACAATGATGAAGATTATAGACATGCAAAAATTGAGACAGCCAAACAAAAGATCAAGGAGAGTTATCACAATGATGAAGATTACCGCATCAAATATAAGAAAAACCAAATGCAAAGGTATTCAACCGTCCAGGTGTATCGAGAAGTAAAAATTGAGACAGCCAAACAAAAGATCAAGGAGCTTTACTGGGGTGACAAAATCTATAATGAAAAAATTAAATTCTCTGCGAGGTTGTACCGAAGAACGCATAAGGACAAAGGGAAAAATTACATTCAGAAATACAAGAAGATGGCAAAAATGCACGCTGATCTTCGTAAATTGAGAAACATTTTACGCATGTTTTACCAGGATCACGAAAAGTATTCAAAATTACAGATTAAAATTCTCTTTGAAAAAGCGGATGCTGTTGATTACAGTAAAGAACAAACATCCAGCCCATAGTAACTAAAATTAGATTATAATTAATATATAATATTGATCAATGACGTCACAATCGTAGGTTGTAGCCAGGTTGTCTCTTACTATTCCAATTAAGAAAAAGCCATAGGCTTTTTCCTGTTTGTAATTTAGTAAGGTACAATAAAGAAAGAACTCTAGCCTATATTTTATATTAAAGTCCGGGTTGCAGCGGTAGCTAGCAACCTAGTAAGAGACGATCACGTCCAATGTTAAAAAATATAAAAACCCATAGTTCTTAAAAAAAGAGTCAGATCAAAACAAAAAGTACACCATTAGAACCGCCTTGTCCGAAACCCCTGCATAGTAAAATTTCTGTCCCTTGGCTTGAACAGCAAGGGAAATATATTGGCTTTAAAAACAATAAAAGTGGCAGCTACTACAACATACTGCCTAAACGGTATATTTTTTTCTTTTTTTTTTTCTTTTTTATTATTTTTTATTTTCCACAGATAGCTTGGCAGTGGAACAACGTAAAGGGTTGTTCAATAGCGTATTTTCAAGGAAATTAATTAGGTTAAAAATCTATAGTAACTAAAATAAATTATTTCTAAAAGAGAATAAATTTTTCCACCAAAAACTGCATTTTTGATGTCTTTTCACACTGCAGTCTTTCAAACACAATCGTATACCAGCGGTAAGAATTGAACCCACGCCTCTGAAGAGACTGGTGACTAACACCAGTGCCTTGGACCACTCGGCCAGGCTGCCTCTCATAAATAAATATATATGTGAATTTGGGTTGCAGCAGTAGCTAGCAACCTAGTAATAGACGATCAGTCCAATGCTAAGAAATATAAAAACCCAAAACTCCTAAAAATAGAGTCAGATCAAAACAAAAGTACATCATTAGAAATACCTTGTCTGAAACCCTACTAGATAAATAATGAACGTCATCATAGTTTTATATTAGAGCTATGACGTGAATAGAGTGACGTCATAATTAGTATATAAGGAAAGTCAAAACTGAAAATTCTCTCATTCTTGATTAGTTATCCGGGTTGTAGCGGTAGCTAGCAACCTAGTAAGAGACGATCACGTCCAATGTTAAGAAATATAAAAACCCATAGTTCTTAAAAAAAGAGTCAGATCAAAACAAAAAGTACACCATTAGAACCGCCTTGTCCGAAACCCCTGCATAGTAAAATTTCTGTCCCTTGGCTTGAACAGCAAGGGAAATATATTGGCTTGAAAATCAAGAAAAGTGGCAGCAACTACAACATTCTGCCTAAACGTGATATTTTTTTCTTTTTTTCTTTTTTTTTTATTTTGTATCCAGAGATAGCTTGGCACTGGAACATCGTAGAGGGTTGTTCAATAGCTCATTTTAAAGGAAATTAATTGGGTTAAAAATCTATAGTAAATAAAATAAATTATTTATAAAAGAGAATATTACTATAAGGAACAAACTCTAGCCTATAGTAACTAAAATATAAAAATAAATTATTAAATAATTACAAAAATATCTTATTTGTCAACTGAAACTAGAATAATTCCTGAAAATTTAAAATACTTTTTTTTATTTAACTGAAAACGGCAAAAATATTTATGGTGTCAGAGCAATAATTTTAATTTTGTAATTTAAATCAGAAAAATACTTTAAAATTTTAAAATTAGTTTGGTTTTTCTTTTGCATCAGTTGACTCGTTACGCCAGAAATTATAACTAAACTCTTACTATTTAAAAGAAGAAAAAGCCGTAGGCTTTTTCCTGTTTGTAATGATATAGCATAAAATTATAATAAAGATGGAACTCTTCCCTATACTAACTTGCATACGCAACTTCACTATAGTTTAGATTACAGTATTTATATTATACATCATTATAAATTATAAAAGGTTCAAATGTTCGAAGATTATGGAGTTAAAAATTTTCCAACATCGGGAATCGAACCCGAGCCTGTTAAGTGAAAGTTAAATATCCTAGCCACTAGACCATATGGAACCACAAAGAAGTATGATTTAAGAGCCATATGCATATTATTATTTCACCATACCAATTATAATAAGGCCGAAACAAAATCGTCGACTTGCATATATCCGGATTGTAAGAGACGATCACCTCCAATGTAAAGAAATATAAAACCTCCCAACTCCTAAAAAAAGAGTCAGATCAAAACAAAAAGTACACCATTAGAACCGCCTTGTCCGAATCCTTTATAAAGGAAACTTACCGCCCTTTGGCTTGAATAACAAAGAAAATATATTGGCATGAAAATCAAGCAAATTGACTTTTACCACGTTATTCTCCACAAAAGGGATATTTTTTTCTTTCCGCTTTTTTTTCCTGCTCAGCTAGCTGGGCACTGGAAAATCATAGAGAGCTGTATAATAGCTCATTTTAAAGGAAATTGCAACATCTAGTCACTTTTTTAATTAAAAATAAAATACTTTTTAAAGTAGAATCAATTTTGTAAAAAAATTGCATTTTTGATGTGTTTTCATACTGCAGTCTTTTCAAAGATATTTGAATTTTGAAGCAATCAAACAGTTCATGGTAATGAACTCTATAGTAATAATAGCTACTTGTCTCAATAGTAACCGAAACTCCTGGAACCAAAATTTTCTTTTTTGGCCTGATCGCTAAAATTATTATGTAAACTGCAAAAATATTTATGATGCCTAATCAGTAATAGTAAGTTCTTAATTTAAACAACAAAAATACATGAAAATTTTATAATTAGTTTTACTTTTTGTCTCCTGGAATTTATAATAAAGATCGAACTCTTCCCTATACTAGCTTGCATACGCAACTTCACTATAGTTAAGATTACAGTATTTATATTATGCATCATTATAAATTATAAAAGGTTCAAATGTTCGAAGATTATAGAGTTAAAAATTTTTCCACCCCGGGAATCGAACCCGAGCCTGTTAAGTGAAAGTTAACTATCCTAGCCACTAGACCATATTGAACCATAAAGAAGTATGATTTAAGAGCCATATGCATATTATTATTTCACCATACCAATTATAATAAGGCCAAAACAAAATCGTCGACTTGCAACCTTACTTTTGACACATTAGTTAAATCTTCATCAGGCTTAAAAAATTTTTTGCTAGTTTTACATGAAAGAACGAACCTTAGTCCATATCCGGGTTGCAGCGGTAGCTAGCAACCTATCCGGGTTGCAGCGGTAGCTAGCAACCTAGTAAGAGACGATCATGTCCAATGTTAAGAAATATAAAAACCCATAGTTCCTAACAAAGGAGTCAGATCAAAACAAAAAGTACACCATTAGAACCGCCTTGTCCGAAACCCCTGTATAGGAAACTCTCTCTCCCTTGGCTTGAACAGCAAGGGAAATATATTGGCTTGAAAATCAAGAAAATTGACTTTAACCACGTTATTCTCCCCAAACGGGATATTTTATTCTTTTTTTTCTTTTCCACAGATAGCTTGGCACTGGAACATCGTAGAGGGTTGTTCAATAGCTCATTTTAAAGGAAATTAATTGGGTTAAAAATCTATAGTAACTAAAATAAATTATTTCTAAAAGAGAATAAATTTTTCCACCAAAAACTGCATTTTTGATGTCTTTTCACACTGCAGTCTTTCAAACATAATCGTATACCAGTTATCCGGGTTGCAGCGGTAGCTAGCACCCTAGTAAGAGACGATCACGTCCAATGTTAAGAAATATAAAAGCCCATAGTTCCTAACAAAGGAGTCAGATCAAAACAAAAAGTACACCATTAGAACCGCCTTGTCTGAAACCCCTGTATAGGAAACTTTCTGTCCCTTGGCTTGAACAGCAAGGGAAATATATTGTCTTGAAAATCAAGAAAATTGACTTGAACCACGTTATTCTCCACAAACGGGATATTTTTTTCTTTTTTTCTTTTTTTCTTTTTTTGTATCCAGAGATAGCTTGGCACTGGAACATCGTAGAGGGTTGTTCAATAGCTCATTTTAAAGGAAATTAATTGGGTTAAAAATCTATAGTAACTAAAATAAATTATTTCTAAAAGAGAATAAATTTTTCCACCAAAACCTGCATTTTTGATGTCTTTTCACACTGTAGTCTTTCAAACATAATCGTATACCAGCGGTAAGATTTGAACCCACGCCTCCGAAGAGACTGGTGGGTAACACGAGTGCCTTGGACCACTCCAAAAACTGCATTTTGATGTCTTTTCACACTGCAGTCTTTCAAACATAATCGTATACCAGCGGTAAGAATTGAACCCACGCCTCTGAAGAGACTGGTGGCTAACACCAGTGCCTTGGACCACTCGGCCAGGCTGCCTCTCATAAATAAATATATATGTGAATTTGGGTTGCAGCAGTAGCTAGCAACCTAGTAATAGACGATCAGTCCAATGCTAAGAAATATAAAAACCCAAAACTCCTAAAAATAGAGTCAGATCAAAACAAAAGTACATCATTAGAAATACCTTGTCTGAAACCCTACTAGATAAATAATGAACGTCATCATAGTTTTATATTAGAGCTATGACGTGAATAGAGTGACGTCATAATTAGTATATAAGGAAAGTCAAAACTGAAAATTCTCTCATTCTTGATTAGAATAATGGTTAGATCAAAGCAGGCTATACGCAAGTTGAAGAAAGAGTACTACACAAACAACAGAGATAGTAACTTGAAAAGAAAAAAGCAAAGGTATTCAACCGACCAGGTGTATCGAGAAGTAATAATTGAGAGAGCAAAACAAAGGTATTCAACCGACCAGGCGTATCGCGAAGTAATAATTGAGAGAGCAAAAGAAAACAGCAAGATGTGTTATCACAATGATGAAGATTATAGACATGCAAAAATTGAGACAGCCAAACAAAAGATCAAGGAACGGTATGGTAATGATGAACATTACAGAGAAGCAAGAATTGAGCAGGCTAAACAAAAGATCAAGGAGCGGTATCACAATGATAAACTTTATAGAGAAGCAAGAATTGAGCAGGCTAGACAAAAGATCAAGGAGCGTTATCACAATGATAAACTTTATAGAGAAGCAACAATTGAGCAGGCTAGACAAAAGAGCAGGGAACGGTATGATAATGATGAAGATTACCGAAACAAACATAAGAAAAAAGTTGCTACCAGAATAATGGGTAGATACTGGGGTGACAAAAGCTATAATGAAAAAATTAAATTCTCTGCGAGGTTGTTCCGAAGAACGCATAAGGACAAAGGGAAAAACTACATTCAGAAATACAAGAAGATGGCAAAAATGTAGGCTGATTTACATAAATTGAAAAACATTTTACGCATGTTTAACCAGGATCACAAAAAGTATTCAAAATTACAGATTAAAATTCTCTTTGAAAGAGCGGATGCTGTTGAAAAGTCGGCTAGAAATTCCTTGGCAAAGCTTCATAGTAATATCCAGAAGAAATGTTGTCAGTTTAATGAAAAGCTTCCAAGGTATGGATTGGCAACTGCGGAACAGTTTACAGATGCAATGGAAAATGTTCGACAACACAGTGAATATACGGAGGCGTACTTCTTTGAAATATAATAAAGAACGACCTCTTACCTATACTAAATTTTATACACCACTAGTAATTCAACAGATAGCATGGCACTGGAACATTGTAGAGAGTTGTTCAATGGCTCATTTTGAAGGAAATTAATGGGGTTAAAATTATATAATAAGGAACGAACTCTAGCCTATAGTAACTAAAATATTAAAATAAGTAATTACATAAAACCTTGATTTAGTTCATTAAAACTGTGGATTATATAAGTTTCCTCGGTATCATGGTTGTAGAGATAGCTGAAACCTAGTAATTACAATAAAGAACGACACCTTGCCCATGTTAACTGAAACATAAATAGGGATTATGTAATTTCCATCAGTATCATGGCTGTAGAGATGGCTGAAACCTAGTTACGATAAAAGACGATCATTGGAACAACAAGACAATTGCATACAATGGAATCTAGCTAGCTACTTGATTTTCTGAGGACTCAGATCTTTCCGGGTTGCAGCGGTAGCTAGCAACCTAGTAAGAGACGATCACGTCCAATGTTAAGAAATGTAAAAACCCATAGTTCCTAAGAGAGGAGTCAGATCAAAACAAAAAGTACACCATTAGAACCGCCTTGTCCGAAAACCCTGTATAGGAAACTTTCTGTCCCTTGGCTGGAACAGCAAGGGAAATATATTGGCTTGAAAATCAAGAAAAGTGACAGCTAACCACGTTATTCTCCCTAAACGGGATATTTTTTTCTTTTTCTCTTTTCTTTCTTTTCCACAGATAGCTTGGCACTGGAACATCGTAGAGGGTTGTTCAATAGCTCATTTTAAAGGAAATTAATTGGGTTAAAAATCTATAGTAACTAATCCGGGTTGCAGCGGTAGCTAGCAACCTAGTAAGAGACGATCACCTCCAATGTCAAGAAATATAAAACCCCCAACTCCTAAAAAAAGAGTCAGATCAAAACAAAAAGTACACCATTAGAACCGCCTTGTCCGAATCCTCTATAAAGGAAACTTACCGCCCTTTGGCTTGAATAACAAAGAAAATATATTGGCTTGAAAATCAAGAAAATTGACTTTTACCACGTTATTCTCCACAAACGGGATATTTTTTCTTTCCGCTTTTTTTTCTGCTCAGCTAGCTGGGCACTGGAAAATCATAGAGAGCTGTATAATAGCTCATTTTAAAGGAAATTGCAACATCTAGTCACTTTTGTATTTAAAAATAAAATACTTTTTAAAGTAGAATCAATTTTGTCAAAAAAATTGCATTTTTGATGTATTTTCATACTGCAGTCTTTTCAAAGATATTTGAATTTTGAAGCAATAAAACAGTCCATGTAATGAACTCTATAGTAATAATAGCTACTTGTCTCAATAGTAACCAAAACTCCTGGAACCAAAATTTTCTTTTTTGGCTTAATCGCTAAAATTATTATACATAAAGGCTCGATCATCGAATTTAAGCTGAAACTAAGTAAAGGACAATTATGCCTCCATATATTCACAGGGATCTATAAGATTTCCCATTACATCTGTAGACTGTTCCACAGTTGCCGGTCCATACCTTGGAAGCTTTTCACTAAACATGCAACATTTCATGCAACTACTAGATAAATAATGAATGTCGTCATAGTTTTGTTAGAGCTATGAAGTGAATAGAAAAACACGATATTATGTTGTTGTTTTCTGAAGACGTGATGAAATAATATCATTACGACAGAACATTATGAAATAAAATCATTACGCCATGACGTCATAATTACTATATAAAAAGCGACAAAGTTGTAACTGGTCACATTCATGATTGCATAATGGTTAGATCAAAGCAAGCTACACGCAAGTTAAAAAACAGTACTACACAAAAAACAGAGATAGTATCTTGAAAAGAGAAAAGCAAAAGTATTCAACCGACCAGGCGTATTGAGAAGTAAAATTTGAGAGAGCCAAACAAAACATCAAGGAGCGTTATCAAAATGATGAACTTTATAGAGAAGCAACAATTAAGCAAGCTAAACAAAAGAGCAAGGGACGGTATGATAATGATGAAGATTACAGAGAAGCAACAATTGAGCTGGCTAGACAAAAGAGCAAGGAGCGTCATCATAATGATGAAGATTACCGAATCAAATTATAATAAAGAACGACCTCTTGCCTATACTAAATTATATAGGCCACTTAACTATAGTATAGGTTGGTAAATTTACATTAAAAGACGATCACTGAAATAAAAAACCATTCCATACATTGGACTTAGTTAGCTACTTGATTGTTTGAGTTTCGTCTCTTACTATTTAAAAGAAGAAAAAGCCGTAGGCTTTTTCCTGTTTGTATTTATAGTTAAAAAACAAACTCAAGCCTAAGAAGCTAGCAACCTAGTAAGAGACGATCACTTCCAATGTTAAGAAATATAAAAACCCATAGTTCCTAAAAAAAGGAGTCAGATCAAAACAAAAAGTACACCATTAGAACCGCCTTGTCCGAAAACCCCTGTATAGGAAACTTTCTGTCCCTTGGCTTGAACAGGAAGGGAAATATATTGGCTTGAAAATCAAGAAAAATGGCAGCTACTACAACATTCTGCCTAAACGGGATATTTTTTTTCTTTCTTGTTATCCAGATATAGCTTTGCACTGGAACATCGTAGAAAGTTGTTCAATGGCACATTTTAAAGAAAATTAATTGGGTTAAAAACCTTTTGTAAATAAAACAAATTATTTTAAAACAGGATAAATTTTTCCTCTAACAACCGTCTTTTTGATGTCTTTCCATACTGCTGTCTTTTCAAAGACATTGGATTTTTGAAGCAATCAAACAGTTTGTGGTAAGGTTGTATTTTAAACTTTATATTCCATAGATAGCTTAGCACTGGAACATCGTAGAGAGTTGTTAAATGGATCATTTTAAAGTAAATTAATAACATTCAAGGACGTATCCAAAGGGTTTAGTAGGTTTGAACCCCCTCCCCCAAAATGTTTTTCAGATTCATAATAACGAATATAAAATGAATAAAACAAAATTGACTATAAAAAAATATACAAAAATGAATATGAACAAGTTTTGTATGCGTTTTTGAAGTTTTTATAATAAAGAACGAATATTTTACCGATTATCTACTCATAACCATATATGACGTAATAAGTGACATGACGTAATATCTAAAACCTATTATGTACTAATAACCATATATGACTTAATGAGCGACGTGACGTAAAAATTGAAAAAATTAATTTTTATTTTATTTTCGTTTTTAGTTCAGAATCGCTAAAGTTTTACAGTAAGGAACGATCTCTGGCCCATAGTACGTGATATATGGTTGTTCCAAGGGTAGTCCGGGTTGCAGTGGTAGCTAGCAACCTCCGGGTTGCAGCGGTAGATAGCAGCCTAATAAGAGACGATCACGCCCCGTAGCAAGCTTACCGTCCTTTGGCTTGAATAACAAAGAAAATATATTGGTTTGAAGATCAAGAAAATTTTACAATAAAGAACGAACTCTAATTACATTCTGTAATCAAGAAATATAAAATATAGTAATATAAAATATTACTAAATAACCATATATGACGTAATGAGCGACGTGACGTAAAAATTGAAATTACAATAAAGAACGAACTCTTGCCTATATTAACTTGCATAGCCAACTATATTATAGGCTTGTACAGTTTTATTTAAAGTTAATATGTTAAAAATTCCCTCCAAGAGGGAATTGAACCTCAATTACATGCGTAACAAGCAGCTATGCTTCCCTTTGTACCATCAAAGACTTATGAAAAATAAGTTACATATAAGACATGATAAAAAATTTGTTAATACACTAAAAAATTATATAATTAATCTGTCTGGTCAATTATAAATGGTTTACATTAAAAGACGATCATTGAAATATTAAACCATTGCATACATTGTAATTAGTTAGCCACTTGATTGTTTGAGGTTCGTCTCTTACTATTTCAAAGAAGAAAAATTATCCGGGTTGCAGCGGTAGCTAGCAATCCGGGTTGCAGCGGTAGCTAGCAACCTAGTAAGAGACGATCACCTCCAATGTCAAGAAATATAAAACCCCCAACTCCTAAAAAAAGAGTCAGATCAAAACAAAAAGTACACCATTAGAACCGCCTTGTCCGAATCCTCTATAAAGGAAACTTACCTCCCTTTGGCTTGAATAACAAAGAAAATATATTGGCTTGAAAATCAAGAAAATTGACTTTTACCACGTTATTCTCCACAAACGGGATATTTTTTTCTTTCCGCTTTTTCTTTCTGCTCAGCTAGCTGGGCACTGGAAAATCATAGAGAGCTGTATAATAGCTCATTTTAAAGGAAATTGCAACATCTAGTCACTTTTGTATTTAAAAATAAAATACTTTTTAAAGTAGAATCAATTTTGTCAAAAAAATTGCATTTTTGATGTATTTTCATACTACAGTCTTTTCAAAGATATTTGAATTTTGAAGCAATAAAACAGTCCATGTAATGAACTCTATAGTAATAATAGCTACTTGTCTCAATAGTAACCGAAACTCCTGGAACCAAAATTTTCTTTTTTGGCTTAATCGCTAAAATTATTATGTAAACTGCAAAAATATTTATGATGCCTAATCAGTAATAGTAATTTTTTAATTTAAACAACAAAAATACATGAAAATTCTAAAATTAGTTTTGCTTTTTGTCTCCTGGAAGAAATTTTTTTTTCATCTCAGTTCAAATTTATTATTGTATCCTGTAACCCGTAAAGTACATATCTCCATATTATTGTCTCATAATTGCAATTATTTTAGTTTTCAGTCCAGAATCACTAAACTTATTATTTAAACTGCAAAAATATTTATGGTGTCTAACCAATAATACTAATTTTGTAATTCAAACAAGATAAATACCTGAAAATTTTAAAATTAGTTTTGTTTTATGCTAGGTTTTAGATACTCGACACGGGATTTTGTGTGCTTAATAATTTTAAATCTTGAAAAAATATGGTCTCACGCGAGTGGAAAAAAAGAAAGAATAACCAAAAACAATATCAAAATAGAACAATCCAAATTTCTACTAATAGAAAACTTTACTACACAAAAAATAAAGCTAACATCCTGAAATATAAGAAAAGTTTATTTAAAAGAGATAAAAATGCCACCAAACGCAATAAAGCTCGAGCACGCGTAAGGATTGCTACTAAGATGTCTTGTGATCCAGGATTTAAGAAAATGAAATATGACAGAGCAAAACAGAGGTATCTTACGGATCAGGGGTATCGAGAAGGAAATTACATAAAGGATCGATGTGGTTCATTATAAATTATAAAAGGTTTAGAGCTTCTAATGTTCGAAGATTATAGAGTTAAAAATTTTCCAATACTGGGAATCGAACCCAGGCCTTCTTGATGAAAGCCAGCTATCCTATCCGCTACACCATATTCGACTATGAAACAGCATGATTTAAGAACCATATGCGTATTATTATTTCATCGTACCATTTTCCGGGTTGCAGCGGTAGCTAGCAACCTAGTAAGAGACGATCACGTCCAATGTTAAGAAATATAAAAACCCCTAACTCCTTGAAAAAGGAGTCAGATCAAAACAAAAAGTACACCATTAGAACTGCCTTGTCCGAAACCCCTGTAAAGTAAAATTTCTGTCCCTTGACTTGAACAGCAAGGGAAATATATTGGCTTGAAAATCAAGAAAAGTGGCAGCTACTACAACATTTTGCCTAAACGGGATATTTTTTTCTCTTTTCTTTGTTTCCAGAGATAGCTTGGCACTGGAACATCGTAGAGGCTTGTTCAATAGCTCTTTTTAAAGGAAATTAATTGGGTTAAAAACCTTTTGTAACTAAAATAAATTATTTATAGTAAAGAACGAACTTCAGTCCATAGTAACTAAAACAAGATTATAATCAGCTTTGGTATAAAATACTGTCATATATAATAAAGAACGACCTCTTGCCTATACTAAATTTTATACGCCACTTAATTATAGTATAGGCTAGTAATTCAACAGATAGCTTGGCACTGGAACATAGTAGAGAGTTGTTCAATGGCTCATTTAAAGAAAATTAATGGGGTTAAAAACTTCTTGTAATTAAAATAAATTATTTTTATTACATTAAGAAATTTTAATTATGTTCCTTAAGAAATCATCATAAGTTAAAATTTCCCATACAAAATTTGAACTCAAGCCAACTGGGTGAGAGCTATCCCAACCTCTAGACCATAAAGGATTTATTAAAATATCCGATTAATGACGTTTATGTTAAAGAACAAATTATAAACCTAGTTGGCTGTCTGATTGTTTGAGGATCGTCTCTTACTATTTCCAAAGAAGAAAAAGCCGTAGACTTTTTCCTGTTTGTAATTTTTACATTAAGGAACGAACTGAAATAATAAAAGGAATAATTATATAGACGATTAGTTAATTGTTTACATTAAAACGTGGTAATTGGAATTACAATAATCCGGGTTGCAGCGGTAGCTAGCAACCTAGTAAGAGACGATCACCTCCAATGTCAAGAAATATAAAACCCCCCAACTCCTAAAAAAAGAGTCAGATCAAAACAAAAAGGACACCATTAGAACCGCATTGTCCGAATCCTCGATACAGGAAACTGACCGCCCTTTGGCTTGAATAACAAAGAAAATATATTGGCTTGAAAATCAAGAAAATTGACTTTTACCACGTTATTCTCCACAAACGGGATATTTTTTTCTTTCCGCTTTTTCTTTCTGCTCAGCTAGCTGGGCACTGGAAAATCATAGAGAGCTGTATAATAGCTCATTTTAAAGGAAATTGCAACATCTAGTCACTTTTGTATTTAAAAATAAAATACTTTTTAAAGTAGAATCAATTTTGTCAAAAAAATTGCATTTTTGATGTATTTTCATACTGCAGTCTTTTCAAAGATATTTGAATTTTGAAGCAATAAAACAGTCCATGTAATGAACTCTATAGTAATAATAGCTACTTGTCTCAATAGTAACCGAAACTCCTGGAACCAAAATTTTCTTTTTTGGCTTAATCGCTAAAATTATTATGTAAACTGCAAAAATATTTATGATGCCTAATCAGTAATAGTAATTTTTAATTTAAACAACAAAAATACATGAAAATTCTAAAATTAGTTTTGCTTTTTGTCTCCTGGAAGAAATTTTTTTTCATCTCAGTTCAAATTTATTATTGTATCCTGGAACCAAACTTTTTTTGGTTTGTAACTTGTAAAATACATTCCATATTATTGTCTCATAATTGCAATTATTTTAGTTTTCAGTCCAGAATCACTAAACTTATTATGTAAACTGCAAAAATATTTATGGTGTCTAACCAATAATACTAATTTTGTAATTCAAACAAGATAAATACCTGAAAATTTTAAAATTATTACAATAAGGAACGAACTGTAACCCATAGTAATTTAATTATTAAATCAAACAGTTTGTGGTCATAATAATGAGTGTAATGGCTCATTTTAAAGGAAACTGCTGCATATAAAAACCTTTTGTAATTATTGGAATAAAAACACATTACATACATTGGATTTAGTTAGCTACTTGATTGTTTGAGGCTAGTCTCTTACTATTTCAAAGAAAGAAAAAGCCGTAGACTTTTTCCTGTTTGTAATCAATTATCCGGGTTGCAGCGGTAGCTAGCAACCTAGTAAGAGACGATCACGCCCCATAGTAAAAATTAAAGTAACCTATAACTCCTGAAAAAAGATTCAGATCAAAACAAGAAGTACACTATTAGAACCGCCTTGTCCAAAACTTCTATATATCAAACTTACCGTCCTTTGGCTTGAACAACAAAGAAAATATATTGGCTTGATTATAATATAATAAAGAACGACCTCTTACCTATACTAAATTTTATACCCCACTTACTTATAGTATAGGTTAGTAATTCAACAGATAGCATGGAACTGGAACATTGTAGAGAGTTGTTCAATGGCTCATTTTGAAGAAAATTAATGGGGTTAAAAACCTTTTGTAAGTAAATTATATTAAAGGACGATCATTAGAAAAGCACATCATTGCATATATTGGACTGAGTTAGTTTTTCAGTTTAGAATCGCTAAAGTTTTACAGTAAGGACCGAAGTCTATCTCATAGTAACTAATGCAACGGGAAAACTATAATAAAGAACGACCTCTTACCTATACTAAATTTTATACGCCACTTAATTATAGTAAAGGTTAGTAATTCAACAGATACCATGGCACTGGAACATTGTAGAGAGTTGTTCAATGGCTCATTTTGAAGGAAATTAATGGGGTTAAAAACTTTTTGTAATTAAAACAATTATTTTTATTACATTAAGAAATTTTATATGTTCCTTAATCCGGGTTGCAGCGGTAGCTAGCAACCTAGTAAGAGACGATCACGTCCAATGTTAAGAAATATAAAAACCCCTAACTCCTGAGAAAAGAGTCAGATCAAAACAAAAATTACACCATTAGAACCACCTTGTCTGGGTTGCAGCGGTAGCTAGCAACCTAGTAAGAGACGATCACGTCCAATGTAAAGAAATATAAAAACCCTTAGTTCCTAACAAAGGAGTCAGGTCAAATTCAAAAGTACACCATTAGAACCACCTTGTCCGAAACCCCTGTATAGGAAACTTTCTGTCCCTTGGCTTGAAATAGCAAGGGAAATATATTGGCTTGAAAATCAAGAAAAGTGGCAGCTATTACAACATTTTGGCTAAACGGGATATTTTGTTTTCTTTTTTCTTCTTTTCCAGAGATAGCTTGGCACTGGAACATCGTAGAGAGTTGTTCAATGGCTCATTTTAAAGGAAATTAATTGGGTTAATTTACAGTAAAGAAAGATCCTGTTTGTAATGATATAGTTACACTGAAACACGATCGTTGGACGATCATAAGACGATTATTATTATAAAGAACGATCTCTCGCCCTTAGTAACTGATATAACTATTACAGTAAAGAACGATCTCTCGCCAATAGTAACTGATATATGGTGGCTCCAGGGGTAGCTACAAGTACATAAAAGGTTATAATAAAGAACGATCTATTTCCTATATTAAATAAATGTACAGTAAGGACCGAAGTCTATTCGTAGCATTGATCCAGGTTGCAGCGGTATCCGGGTTGCAGCGGTAGCTAGCAACCTAGTAAGAGACGATCACCTCCAATGTTAAGAAATATAAAACCCCCCAACTCCCAAAAAAAAGAATCAGATCAAAACAAAAAGTACACCATTAGAACCGCCTTTTCCGAAACCCCTATAAAGGAAACTTACCGCCCTTTGGCTTGAAGAACAAAGAAAATACATTAGCTTGAAATTCCATTAAATGACCATCATTGGGATTGCACACCATTGCATACATTGAACTTAGTTAGGAACTTGATCCGGGTTGCAGCGGTAGCTAGCAACCTAGTAAGAAACAATCACGTCCAATGTTAGTTCATTACCACCTGATTTAACTGTTTACAAGTCTCAAATACATTATCTTCATCCTTTGCATGTTTCACACATCAGCTCTGAACCTTCAGCTCCTTATACAGAAGCTCTTTAGCACTGATAATTGTACTATGATCAAAAAGCTCACAGCTTTTCTGATAATTAGATCAATTTTGCACCATCAAGCATAGATCTGGTGACGAAGTTCAGTATCGGATTAAAATAATCTTCCTATTTTGATCGGTCATTGCGCAATCTAATTATCATAGGCAGGGACAAACGAGTATTCCGATCAAATCCGGGTTACAGTGGTAGCTAGCAGCCTAGTAAGAGACGATCACGTACAATGTTAAGAAGTATAAAAACCCATAGCTCCTAAAAAAAGAGTCAGATCAAAACAAAAAGTACAGCCATTAGAACTGCCTTGTCCGAAACCCCTATTTAGTACATAAAGGATCGATCTGAAAACTACTAAATAACAAACAACAGCATGTAATTTAGTTGCTTAGTTGCTTGATTTTCTGTGGTTTTCTAATTTAAAACATGGTACAGAATATAGTTGAAAACAAAGGTGGTAAAAAATTCCAACGAGCTAGATTTGAACCAGCACCTTACGCATTTGCCTTCCAATGCTCTACCAGCTCAGCGCTATTACAACATTCTGCCTAAACGGGATATTTTTTTCTTTTTTCTTCTTTTCCAGAGATAGCTTGGCACTGGAACATCGTAGAGAGTTGTTCAATGGCTCATTTTAAAGGAAATTATTTGGGTTAATTTACAGTAAAGAACGATCCTGTTTGTAATGATATAGTTACACTGAAACTTACATTAAAGGACGATCATTGAAATAACATTATCTGGGTTGGAGCTTATAATAAAGATCGAACTCTTCCCTATACTAACTTGCAATCGCAACTTCACTATAGTTAAGATTACAGTATTTATATTTTTACATTAAAAGACGAGCACTGAAATAACAAACCATTCCATACATTGGACTTAGTTAGTTACTTGATTGTTTGAGTTTCGTCTCTTACTATTTAAAAGAAGAAAAAGCCGTAAGCTTTTTCCTGTTTGTATTTATACTTAAAAAACGAACTCAAGTTCAAAGAAACTGAACACTGTGGTTCATTCATATTATCTTCATTATTTTAGCTAGAATGTAAATAAACAAGTTTAATACAAAACCGGCTGCTAACCTCATATCCTACCTAAACCGTAGCAGTGTTATTCTCCTACATACCACTAATCACTTTAATGCATTTGGCTGGTATACCATACAAGGATAAAATCTTTGTTAAAGCTCTTCTACCAACAGAATCAAAGCTTGCTCATAATCTATAAAACTGAGGACCAAAGGTGTTTGACAACTCAGGCACATGTCAATTATTAACCTAAGAGTAAAAATTTGGTCGATATATCCTCTACCTTTTTTAAAACCGCACTGTTCTCCTCTTAAAACTCTGTCTACAGTATTTCTCAGTCTAAAAAGTATTTTGTTACTAATTAATTTTCTATTTACAGAGACCAGACTATTGCTTCGATAATTACCACACTCATTACTATCACCTTTCTTATAAAGTGGCTTAATAAAGGTTTTCCTAAAATCGTTAGGTACTTCCCTTTTTTCAAAAATCATATTCATAATCTTCAGTAACTTATTTCTAACCTCAGAGCCACCATATTAAAGAGACTTATTTACCACACTATCAGCACCTGGAGCCTTATTATTTTTTAATCCTTTTAGTACTGTTGCTAATTCTCCCTCATAGGCAGCGCAATAGCGCTGCTTAAGTAAAGAACGATGTGGGCACAAAGTATTTTTTTTTTGTTCTTTTTTCTCCATACCCGGGCACTTCGTATCGAAGGAGTTGTTGCAGAGACTCTGAAAAGAACTCATTCGATTGAAAATTGGAGTGGCTAGTGCCCTTTTAAATAGTCAAAAGTGATTGGAGGGCAACTAGCCCGCCCCACGCCCATCATTCCCTCAAACTCATCTAATCAAAATTTTGAGATAGCCATTTTGTTCAGAGTAGATGATTTCCAAATAGACAATATATTTTTGAGGAGCACACTCCCCCACAAGCCACGGCGCAAGGGTTTTATGTTATGCACTGAGGTCATAGCCTATAAGAACGATGTTGGTACAATGTATCATTTATTATGATTTTTTTCCTTTAGAGCAGGGCACTTCGTATCGAAGAAGTTGTCGTAGAAACTTCAAAAAGGGCTCATTCAATTGGAAATTAGAGTGGCTTGTGCCCTTTTTAATAGTTGAAAGTGACTGGAAGGCAATTAACACCCCTTCCTAGCCCACCATTTCCTGAAACACATCCAATCAAAATTTTGAGATAGCCATTTTGTTCAGCGTAGTTGATTTCCAGATGGAAATTATGTTTTTGAGGAGGAAAATCCCCAAAGCCCTCAGGGCAAGGGTTATAAGTTATGCCCTGGGGGCAAATAAGGTTTTTATAGAAGGTGTTAATAGTAAAGAACGACATCTAGCCCATGTTAACTGGAAAATAAATGGGGACTATGTAATTTTCATAGGTATCATAAACCTAATAAAGAACGAACCATTGGATATATTAGATTTACTACATGAAAGTAGCCACACAGTAAAAATCAATAGTGTTTTATCAAGAAGTCACATTGCTTGTTCATTTCTTTCTTAAGTATAATAAAGAACGACCTTTTGCCTATACTAAATTTTATAAGCCACTTAACTATAGTACAGGTAATATATAGTATATAGTAACAAATCCGGGTTGCAGCGGTGGCTAGCAACCTAGTAAGAGACGATCACGTCCAATGTTAAGAAATATAAAAACCCATAGTTCCTAACAAAGGAGTCAGATCAAAACAAAAAGTACACCATTAGAACCGCCTTGTCCAGAAACCCCTGTATAGGAAAATTTCTGTCCTTTGGCTTGAACAGCAAGGGAAATATATTGGCTTGAAAATCAAGAAAATTGACTTTAACCACGTTATTCTCCCCAAACGGGATATTTTTTCTCTTTTTTTTTGTATCCAGAGATAGCTTGGCACTGGAACATCGTAGAGGGTTGTTCAATAGCTCATTTTAAAGGAAATTAATTGGGTTAAAAATCTATAGTAACTAAAATAAATTATTTCTAAAAGAGAAAAAATTTTTGCACCAAAAACTGCATTTTCGATGTCTTTTCACACTGCAGTCTTTCAAACATAATCGTATACCAGCGGTAGGATTTGAACCCACGCCTCCGAAGAGACTGGTGGCCAACACCAGTGCCTTGGACCACTCGGCAGAGCTGCCTCTCATAAATAAATATATATGTGAATTTGGGTTGCAGAAGTAGCTAGCAACCTAGTAAGGAAGATCAGTCCAATGCTAAGAAATATAACAAAACTCCTAAAAATAGAGTCAGATCAAAACAAAAGTACATCATTAGAATTACCTTGTCTGAAACCCTACTAGATAAATAATGAATGTCATCATAGTTTTATATTAGAGCTATGACGTGAATAGAAAAACACGAAATTATATTGTTGTTTCTGACGACGTCATGAAATAATATCGATTACGCCATGACGTCAATAAAATCATTACGCCGTGACGTCATATTAACTACTTAAGAACGACAAATATGTAAATTCTCTCATTCTGGATTAGATAATGGTTAAATCAAAGCAAGTTATACGCAAGTTGAAAAAACAGTACTACACAAACAACAGAGATAGTAACTTGAAAAAAAAAAGCAAAGCTATTAAACCGACCAGGCGTATCGAGAAGTAATAATTGAGAGAGCAAAACAAAAGGTATTCAACCGACCAGGCGTATCGAGAAGTAATAATTGAGAGAGCAAAACAAAGGTATTCAACCGACCAGGCGTATCGAGAAGTAATAATTGAGGAGAGCAAAACAAAGGTATTCAACCGACCAGGCGTATCGAGAAGTAATAATTGAGAGAGCAAAACAAAACAGCAAGATGTGTTATCACAATGATGAAGATTTTAGACATGCAAAAATTGAGACAGCCAAACAAAAGTTCAAGGAGATTTATCACAATGATGAAGATTACCGCATGAAATATAAGAAAAACCAAAAGCAAAGGTATTCAACCGTCCAGGTGTATCGAGAAGTAAAAATTGAGACAGCCAAACAAAAGATCAAGGAGCGTTACTGGGGTGACAAAAGCTATAATGAAAAAATTAAATTCTCTGCAAGGTTGCACCGAAGAACGCATAAGGACAAAGGGAAAAATTACATTCAGAAATACAAGATGATGGCGAAAATGCAGGCTGATCTTTGTAAAGTGTGAAACATTTTACGCATGTTTTATCGGTATCACGAAAAGTATTCAAAATTACAGATTAAAATTCTCTTTGAAAGAGCGGAGGCTGTTGAAAAGTCGGCTAGAAATTCTTTGGCAAAGCTTCATAGTAATATCAAAAGAAATGTTGTCAGTTTAACGAAAAGCTTCCAAGGTATGGATTGGTGACTGCGGAATAGTTTATAGATGCAATGGAAAATGTTCGACAACACAGTGAATATACGGAGGCGTACTTCTTAGAAAATTCTTATATTAATTTTGGAAGGAGCATTTGCAGTTTATGTAGCAGCAATAAAAAAATATATACAAGCATACCTATCAACAGCGAAAGAAAAGTAATGTTTTTCAATTATGGCGAAAACGAGCCTGTTAGGGTTATTAGTAAATGTGTTTGTAAGACTAATGATTTAGAACAAATTCCTGGACCACCGACTCAAGAAAAAAGCAGTTCTAACTGTGTTTTAAACAGTTCTTTTAGTTCTACTGAATATTTGGCAAAAAATTCTCTGTGTAGTAGAACAAACTGTCCTGAAAAGTACGAGACAACTATTGAAAAATGCTCTAAAACTAGATCTGACAAGGAAATTATGATGGCTGAAGTCACCTATAACAATCTGAGTAAACACTCAAAACCAAAAATTGGGCAGCAGGTTACTTGGCAATATCACCCTGATATCTGCAAGCTCTATCCAACGGATATTGAATTATGTCAAATTCTTTTTGATATCCTTGAAAATAATATAGCATTAAAATTTTCAACTGACAAAGTGGTTAATTTCTACCTTGGCGGCTTGGATTATTGTGAAATCAATTACAGGGAAACAAGAAAGCATGGGCATTCGTTATACTGTAGCCCAAATGAGGGATGTCAGAGCTATTTGCGTTCTCTAA
Organism: Artemia sp. Qi Xiang Cuo; assembly: GCF_049724085.1. NCBI lineage: Eukaryota > Metazoa > Arthropoda > Branchiopoda > Anostraca > Artemiidae > Artemia > Artemia sp. Qi Xiang Cuo. The sequence continues at coordinate 33,441,091 of NC_142794.1, forward strand.
GGGCACTAGCTCCACATTTTCTTGTCTTGAACTGTTTCATTAATAGCGTATATAAGGCAGTATCAAAATGTAAGATTATACAACATATTAATCTACTAAAAGTCGAGGGCTCGTTACAAGGAACTAAGTCATTACATAGAAGAAGTGTCAAGTAGACTCTGTCGTAATAATTATAGTAAAGAACGATCCTTAACCCATGTTAATTGATCCGGGTTGCTGTCCGGGTTGCAGCGGTAGCTAGCAACCTAGTAAGAGATGATCACGTCCAATGTTAAGAAATATAAAAACCCCTAACTCCTAGAAAAATAGTCAGATCAAAACAAAAAGTACACCATTAGAACCGCCTTGTCCGAAACCCCTATAAAGGAAACTTACCACCCTTTGGCTTGAATAACAAAGAAAATATATTGGCTTGAAAATCAAGAAAATTGACTTTAACCACGTTATTCTCCACAAACGGCATATTTTTTTTTCTTTCTTGTTATCCACAGATTGCTTGGCACTGGAACATCGTAGAGAGTTGTTCAATGGCTCATTTTAAATCCGGGTTGCAGCGGTAGCTAGCAACCTAGTAAGAGACGATCACGTCCAATGTTAAGAAATATAAAAACCCATAGTTCCTAAAAAAGGAGTCAGATCAAAACAAAAAGTACACCATTAGAACCGCCTTGTCCGAAACCCCTGCATAGTAAAATTTCTGTCCCTTGGCTTGAACAGCAAGGGAAATATATTGAGCTAGAAAATCAAGAAAAGTGGCAGCTACTACAACATTCTGCCTAAACAGGATATTTTTTTCTTTTTTTCTTTTTTTTCTTTTTTTGTATCCAGAGATAGCTTGGCACTGGAACATCGTAGAGGGTTGTTCAATAGCTCATTTTAAAGGAAATTAATTGGGTTAAAAATCTATAGTAACTAAAATAAATTATTTCTAAAAGAGAATAAATTTTTCCACCAAAAACTGCATTTTGATGTCTTTTCACACTGCAGTCTTTCAAACATAATCGTATACCAGCGGTAAGGAATTGAACCCACGCCTCTGAAGAGACTGGTGGCTAACACCAGTGCCTTGGACCACTCGGCCAGGCTGCCTCTCATAAATAAATATATATGTGAATTTGGGTTGCAGCAGTAGCTAGCAACCTAGTAATGGACGATCAGTCCAATGCTAAGAAATATAAAAACCCAAAACTCCTAAAAATAGAGTCAGATCAAAACAAAAGTACATCATTAGAAATACCTTGTCTGAAACCCTACTAGATAAATAATGAACGTCATCATAGTTTTATATATTAGAGCTATGACGTGAATAGAGTGACGTCATAATTAGTATATAAGGAAAGTCAAAACTGAAAATTCTTTCATTCTTGATTAGTCCGGGTTGCAGCGGTAGCTAGCAACCTAGTAAGAGACGATCACGTCCAATGTTAAGAAATATAAAAACCCATAGTTCTTAAAAAAAGAGTCAGATCAAAACAAAAAGTACACCATTAGAACCGCCTTGTCCGAAACCCCTGCATAGTACAGTAAAGAACGAACTTCAGCCCATAGTAACTAAAGTAAGATTATAAATTTAAGACTAAAACAAGTACTTTGTTTGCTTTGGTATGAAATACTGGCAGCGTTGGGATTTGAACCCACACTTCGAAAGATATATCCGGGTTGCAGCGGTAGCTAGCAACCTAGTAAGAGAACAATCACGTCCAATGTTAAGAAATATAAAATCCCATAGTTCCTAACAAAGGAGTCAGATCAAATTCAAAATTACATTAAAGAACGATCTGTAGTCCATAGTAATTGATTATAATAAGAGACCAACCTCAAAGAATCATTACATTAAAGGACGATCATTGGAATAACATACCACTGCATACATTGGACTATGTTGGCTACTTGATTGCTTGAGGTTCGTCTCTTACTATTTCAAAGAAGAAAAAGCCGTAGGCTGTTTCCCGTTGTGATGATTACATTAAAGGACGATCATTTGAATATTATCCGGGTTGCAGCGGTAGCTAGCAACCTAGTAAGAGACGATCACCTCCAATATTAAGATATATAAAACCCCCCAACTCCTAAAAAAGAGTCAGATCAAAACAAAAAGTACACCATTAGAACCGCCTTGTCCGAATCCTCTATAAGGAAACTTACCGCCCTTTGGCTTGAATAACAAAGAAAATATATTGGCTTGAAAATCAAGAAAATAGACTTTTACCACGTTATTCTCCACAAACAGGATATTTTTTTCTTTCCGCTTTTTTTCCTGCTCAGCTAGCTGGGCACTGGAAAGTCATAGAGAGTTGTATAATAGCTCATTTTAAAGGCAATTGCAACATCTAGTCACTTTTGTAATTAAAAACAAAATACTTTTTAAAGTAGAATCCATTTTGTCATCCGGGTTGCAGCTGTAGCTAGCAACCTAGTAAGAGACGATCACGTCCAATGTTAAGAAATATAAAAACCCATAGTTCCTACCAAAGGAGTCAGATCAAAACAAAAAGTACACCATTAGAACCGCCTTGTCCGAAACCCCTGTATAGGAAACTTTCTGTTCCTTGGCTTGAACAGCAAGGGAAATATATTGGCTTGAAAATCAAGATAATTGACTTTAACCACGTTATTCTCCCCAAACGGGATATTTTTTTCTTTTTTTTTCTTTTCCACAGATAGCTTGGCACTGGAACATCTTAGAGGGTTGTTCAATAGCTCATTTTAAAGGAAATTAATTGGGTTAAAAATCTATAGTAACTATAAATAAATTATTTCTAAAAGAGAATAAATTTTTCCACCAAAAACTGCATTTTTGATGTCTTTTTACGCTGCAGTCTTTCAAACATAATCGTATACCAGTTATCCGGGTTGCAGCGGTAGCTAGCAATCCGGGTTGCAGCGGTAGCTAGCAACCTAGTAAGAGAACGATCACGTCCAATGTTAAGAAATATAAAAACCCATAGTTCCTAAAACAGGAGTCGGATCAAAACAAAAAGTACACCATTAGAACCGCCTTGTCCGAAACCCCTGTATAGGAAACTTTCTGTCCCTTGGCTTGAACAACAAGGGAAATATATTGGCTTGAAAATCAAGAAAATTGACTTTAACCACGTTATTCTCCCCAAACGGGATATTTTTTTCTTTTTTTTCTTTTTCTTTTCCACAGATAGCTTGGCACTGGAACATCGTAGAGGTTGTTCAATAGCTCATTTTAAAGGAAATTAATTGGGTTAAAAATCTATAGTAACTAAAATAAATTATTTCTAAAAGAGAATAAATTTTTCCACCAAAAACTGCATTTTTGATGTCTTTTCACACTGCAGTCTTTCAAACATAATCGTATACCAGCGGTAAGATTTGAACCCACGCCTCCGAAGAGACTGGTGGCTAACACCAGTGTCTTGGACCACTCGGCCAGGCTGCCTCTCATAAATAAATATATATGTGAATTTGGGTTGCAGCAGTAGCTAGCAACCTAGTAAGAGACGATCAGTCCCATGCTAAGAAATATAACAAAAGTCCTAAAAATAGAGTAAGATCAAAACAAAAGTACATCATTAGAACTACCTTGTCTGAAACCCTACTAGATAAATAATGAATGTCACAGCTTTATATTAGAGCTATGAAGTGAATAGAAAAACACGAAATTATATTGTTGTTTCTGATGACGTCATGAAATAATATCATTGCGCCTTGACGTCAATAAAATCATTACACCGTGACGTCATGATTACTACTTAAGAACGACACAGATGTAAATTCTCTCATTCTTGATTAGAATAATGGTTAGATCGAAGCAAGCTATACGCAATTTGAAAAAACAGTACTACACAAACAACAGAGATAGTATCTTGAAAAGAGAAAAGCAAAGGTATTCAACCGACCAGGCGCATCGAGAAGTAAAAATTGAAAGAGCAAAACAAAGGTATTCAACCGACCAGGCGTATCGAGAAGTAATAATTGAGAGAGCAAAACAAAGGTATTCAACCGACCAGGCGCATCAAGAAGTAAAAATTGAGAGAGCAAAACAAAGGTATTCAACCGACCAGGCGTATCGAGAAGTAATAATTGAGAGAGCAAAACAAAGGTATTCAACCGACCAGGCGTATCGAGAAGTAATAATTGAGAGAGCAAAACAAAACAGCAAGATGTGTTATCACAATGATGAAGATTATAGACATGCAGAAATTGAGACAGCCAAACAAAAGATCAAGGAGCGTTACTGGGGTGACAAAATCTATAATGAAAAAATTAAATTCTCTGCGAGGTTGTACCGAAGAAGCATAAGGACAAAGGGAAAAATTACATTCAGAAATACAAGAAGATGGCAAAAATGCCGTTACTATGGGAAGAGATCGTTCTTTAGTGTAACTAATTACAAACAGGAAAAAACCTGCGGCTTTTTCTTCTTTGATATAGTAAGAGACGAACCTCAAACGATTAAGTAGCTAACTAAATCCAATGTAGGCAATAGTTTTTATTCCAATAATGGTTCTTTAATGTAACTTTTTTAGGAACTATGGATTTTTACATTTCTTAACATTGGATGTGATCGTCTCTTACTAGGTTGCTACTTCGCTACAACCCGGATTACTGACGTCTTGGCGTAATGATTTTATTTCTATGACCTCATGCCTTTATGATATTATTTCATGACGTCTTCAGAAACTACAACATAATGTGGTGTTTTCTACCTCTTACTAGGTTGCTAGCTGCCGCTGCAGCCCGGATTTCTAATTGATTACAAACATAGTAAGAGAAATAGTAAGAGACTAGCCTCAAACAATCAAGTAGGTAAATAAATAAAATGTATGTAATGAAATTTTATTCCAATGTTCTTCTTTTAATGGAATATTTTAATATATTGACCTTAAACATAACTGTACTAGCCTATACTCTATAGTTAAGTGGCCTATAAAATTTAGTATAGGCAAGAGGTCGTTCTTTATAATGCTCTTACTAGGTTGCTAGCTACCATTGCAACCCGGAAAAAAAAATTAAAAAAGTTTCTTAGCCCCATTAATTTCCTTTAAAATGAGCTATTAAACAACTCTCTACGATGTTCCAATGCCAAGCTATATATGGAATTACTAACCTATACTATAATTAATTGGCGTATAAAATTTAGTATAGGCAAGAGGGCGTTCTTTATTTACTCTCGAAGAATCAGGCAGCTAACTAATTCCAATGTATGCAATGGTTTTTTCTTCTAATTATCGTCTTTTAATTTAAAACATGTACAAAGATGTATTAACCAATTTAATATCATGACTTATATATTATTTATGTATTATAAGTCTCTGATAGTACAGTGGTCACTATGCCTGTTTGTCATGCGGAAGACCTGGGCTCGATTCCACGTCAGAACTTTTTTAATATATTGAATTTAAAGTACTATCTCTTAAATTTAAAATTTAAAAAGAAACTCAGTTTCCCTACCTCTTAGCTAAATATATTAACTTTAATATAAATTAATAAAGGCAAGAGGTCGTTCTTTATATTATAACTTTTTACGATGTTATTTGTTAAAAATAGGCAAAAGGTCTAGTAACTATGCCTCCGGGGATGCAATGCCCCCAAAACCCCCAGGGTAAGAATGGTAAATTATACAATTTACCATTTTTTAACTACTCATGTCCCTCCTAACCTATTTATTATCATTTATCTATTATCATTTATATCTATAAATAAAAGTTCAAATAGGGATAAAAAGCCTTTTAATAGACAGTGATAATATAACTTCACAAAAATACCAGATATTTCGGTCACATATACAGTGACCGTCATCAGTAGTAAAACGTCATTTTATATCTATTATCATTTACTCTGGACATAAGTTCGTTCTTTAATATAATTTATTTATGATGATTTCTTAAGGAATATAATTACAATAATCATGTATATAATGATTCCGGATATATATATATATATATATATATATATATATATATATATATATATATATATATATAT